>NW_028227267.1:20912500-21102500 GCF_978045245.1 Mus caroli | reverse complement strand
TTCCTTGGTGAGGCACTTTTTATAGCTAGTTTTTATAAGGTTTCTTAATTTTTATTTTGAAAAGGGAATCAAAGCTTTCAGGGGCTAAAAACATCTTGATGGTTCTTTGAATAAGAATGTTGGTATTCTTTCGATGTAATGCATGCAAGTGACTGTGGAAAATACAGCTTAAAATTTTACCCAGAAGAGGTTTTTTAATTGGTGCCATATCTGTAAATGTGCAAACTACATACAAGTAAAGGAATCTGTGGGCACATACTCACACACAGGAGAACCCAGGATCACATTGTTCCTTAACTCATGACAGTGTAAGTGTAGAGATGTCGGCTGCACCAGCTTGTTTGGGTAACTCTGGCTGTGTCCAGCACTCTACTTTTGACATCATTTAGAATGGTATGACAAAGAGGAAGTGAAGAAAAGAGGAGGAAGGATGAGGCTGAGAGGGAGTATTTTATAGATCCCTAATGTGAACACATCATGGAGCTAATATATAATGTCAAGTTATTTTATTCATCAACATTATCTTCAAAACTTGTGTTGGGAAGAAATAAAATTTAGATGCTATGAAGGCAAATATTGAGAATAATATAATCTTAAAAATAGAGTAATTTTTTTAAAAAAAAGAAGATTTATTTATATGAGCACACGGTAGCTGTCTTCAGACACACCAGAAAAGGGCATGGGATCCCATTACAGATGGTTGTGAGCCACCATGTGGTTGCTGGAAATTGAACTCAGGACCTCTGGAAGAGCAGTCAGTGCTCCTAACTGCTGAGCCATCTCTCCAGTTCCCCATAATAGAGTAAACTTTATGAGGAGGTCTTTTGTGAGACAAAAGCAACATGTACAACAGCAACCTGAAACTAACAGTTGGCAAGAAGACATGCAAGTTGGAGTGCGAGAGAAAAGACAGGTAGATTAGCAGATTTTAGGTTAAAAAGTTGTGTCTAAAATGTAACCTTATCAATTTAAGAAGAGGGTCCGTAACAGTTAAAATATGGACAAAAGGTATGAGCAGACAAATCACTGAGAAGACTTGTAGGTAATGGATTCATGAAAGGATGCCACACCGCAACAACTGAGAATGAAAGTCGAACAGTGGAATACTAGGATGAGAAAGAAGGCTGAGGCAGGGGATCCTGCGGTGAAGGCCAACCTAAGCACCACAACAAGGTTGGAACCAGCCTGGACAACATAATGAGACTCTATCTCAACCAACAATCAACCAAATAGACAGACAAAGAAGTCTGTTGACAAAAGACCTGCTTCTCATAAAACTTAATCTATTAATAGAAAAGGGGGAATGGGTAAAGACAGAATTCAAACAATTCCAAAATGTCCAAAGGAAAAGTGACCATAACAGGTAAGATCCTGGAGTAATGGCTCTGAGAGAAATGGGAACTACATCAAACATAATAGAATTTTGTTATGAATGCCATGAAACAAAACGGGCATATAGTGTCATGACTATGAAATCCATGAAATAAACTAAAAAATATTGTCAAATAATTATCTCAAAAATAGTCCTGGTATTGGGTTATTGAGCAGGAGAATACTTTTACATTTTCAAGAACAGACATATTGGTTTGGGCTGTTTAAAGATTTTCAGAAATATAGGCTGCTTGACAATTCATTTCTATAATTGCAATAACTTTGATATGTAAAATAAGAAAGCCCTGGTGAATTCAATTTGAGATATAGCATAATAGCTATAAGCCATATGCCTGCACAGAAAGTCCCTCAACACATTAGAGAAAGACAGCCAAGAAGAGTGTACCTGATGAAACGACTGTTTTATCATTCAAGTTCTACAGCCTAGCACTCTAATAAAGTAAAAAAAAAGTAAATACTTATGTGTCCATACAAGCCAGTATTTCATAGGGATAAATATCAGAAGCACAGGTCTGATTTCTACCATAGAAATTAGCCTCTGGTATAGTTGCAGTGACCCATTGTCTGTTTTATAAATACCCCTTGGGAGTCCTTTACATTTTATTTATTTATTTATTTTATGTGCCTTCATGATTTACCTGCATGTATGGATGTGAACCACTTGCATGCCTGATTGCCTCAGAAGTCATAGGAGGTCACCTAGAACCAGTGGTACAGACAGCTGTGAGCTGTCATGTGGGTGCTGGGAACCTAGCTTGGGTCCTCTGCAAGGCAAATTCTCTTAACTGCTGAGCTATCCATGAGGTCCGGAGAACTCAATAGACATTTATTTGAAAACTATGGATTGAGAGAAATATTCAAGAGACTTTTCATAAAAATCTAAAAAACTTGTGACATAAAATCATGGGAAACTAAGAAAATTATGCACAGTTCTTTAATAAGTGTTACTTCATCTGATGATAAACATCATTGTGGCAAACCACAGGCAGAATCCTTGTCTCCAAAAAATAAGCCGTAACACAAGAGGTGCACTATAGACACTATAGTTCCAGGCATCTTAACTAAAGCAATAAGATAAAAAAAAATCTTAGAATGTGGCTATAGCAAAAGGGTGCTCACTCGTGATCATTTACAGGTCATATAATTATCTCTCTGGAAGGCATAGAAGTTTCCTAAAAAGTAATTTGAAAAAAATATCAGGTTAAAAAATATCTTCTAAGTTCTCCTTTAGTCTGTACTGCTAATTCAAAGAAAATGCATAAGCTTTCTACTCATTAAGTAGCAAGTGTAAGAACATAATGAAGATCTATAATAATTAATCACGGTGTCTAATTTTATAAATTCAAAACAAAAATGTATCGTAGACTTGAAATCATGCAATAGACATCATAAAAATATAAAAGAACATCTTGGTCATAATTGATGTGATTTGGGGGGACTAGAGCGATGGTTCAGTGGCTAAGAGCACTGGCTGCTCCCCCAGAGGACCTGAGTTCAGTTCCCAGCACCCACATGCAGTGGGTAACAACTGCCTGCAACCTCAGCTCCAGGGATCCATCACCCTCTTTCTGGTCTCTGCAGCAGTTGGACTCATGTGCACAGGCCCACATCAAAATATGTATAAATTAAAATCAATTTTTATAAAGTGATAGATTTCCCTTAAATTCATTATTTGTGTTATATATGTTAGATATATATGTTACATATATATATATGTACAGATGAACATTTTATGTTTATATTTCTTTTCCTACCCTGAAAGCTCTCCTATTTGGTACACACCAACACTATACTCATTCATAGATGTATTTTTTTGCCCAAAGTCACAAAACTTCTGGGGTTGGGACTCTGGGAACTCGGTCCATAGGTGTCTACCATGCTCTCAACAATAGCTGTGGCATATTTCTTCTGTGCTGGTGCAGTCCTGTTTTATGTCAGAGGCTATATGTCCCCAAGAGGAGCACTGTATGAGGGATAAGACCTTCCTAACTCATAGTGGCCCTAACTGGAGAAGTCAGAACTGACATCTGTGGCCTCAGGTTGTGGTATGTCATCCAAACACATTTTGACATTCTGTCCTGGATGTTGATTTGGGCTTTTGCCCAAGACTGTATGAAACCTTGGACAAGGAGGTCTGTCTCTGCCATAGTAGAGACTCTGTCAACATTCAGAATACTGCTGAGGCAGCGACAGTAATCTAGAGGGAGATGCTTAGGGCTGTGACATTTTGCAGAGGACACCCCACATCCATCACTGTGCTGCAGTTTCAGGCCTACCCTTGCGACCTCTTTCAGGGTTCTGCATATGAGATTGTATGTAGCACTTAGACGCTGGCAGGAAAGGTGTTAGGAAGGGAACTCTACTCCAAAGCCCCCCAAACCACAGGTCCTCCCTGCCAGGCCTGCTCTCCAGACTGGGTGTCAGCAAACATTCCAAGACTTTTCCCTGTGACCCTAAGAGAGCACTGGAGGTGGAGCCTCTTGCCTGTGAGTTTTCAAGTTCACAAGATGGCCTCATTTTATTTTTAAAACTGTGTTTTCTTGTGCCTTTGTTCCTTGCCCGATTTCCATCTTTCAGAAAGTCTAAAGTCATAAATTCAAAAATAAAAAGTTACTCAAAGGATGAAAGAGATTTAAACACCAAAGCAGTTCAGAACTTACAAGCCAGTCACTGAAGCAACTTTCTACTAAGTATCTAACCATGGACCAGGGGTTTGATGGCAACATACAAGTACCAATCTTTGAAGTCTGTCTTTGGAACTAGCCTGCAAGCTTTCTTTCCAAGTTCTAAACTCCCAATGCTCATTCTTGAGGACATTTTCTAAGCATGGATTCCTAGCAAACTTAATGATAAGTGGTCTAATTATGAATATTGGTCTGATTGGAAGATGTTGCCATGACAAAATGTCACTGTGGCAATGTGACAATAAGAGCTACAGTTAAAACTGGAGCCTCTGAACATTTGATAAAAGGACTTCTCTGAATCAGGACTCTGCCCCTAATTAGAACTTCTCCTATCCCCATTTTATAAAAGAGTAAAGTCACTGAATAATAAGTGGATACAGCTGGCAGGCACCAAAGCCAGGTTCCTAAATGTGGCGCTCTCCTTAGAGTTGTAACCAGATGTGTTCTGCATCAGAGGGCTAAATCTCCATCCACAGCTGCAAACATTCCTCTACAAGAGAGGCACCTAGAGGGATACTGAGATGACTCACCCCATCCTACCATGATGGAACGACCGACCCCCCAAATGTGCTGTTTCCACACAGAGAAAGTGTGCTTAGTAAGAACTATGGGCTCTGAAGGCTGTCTGCATTAGATCCAATGCTGGTGTGGCCACTCTAGCACAAAATCAGTTTGTGCCTCAGTTTTCCCATGAATAAAATAGAGGCAATATTGATAGTATAAAGATCATAGGTAAAAAGAAGAAGTGAAGAATGTGACCTGAGATAAACATTCTTAGAGTGCCTGGGTAAACTGGTACTTTTTGAACTATCATGTAGTGAGAATTTTGATTTCTTCAAAAACCCAGTTATGTTGGGATTATGTTTTTGTTTTAGATAGCTGCTTCCAATTGTCCACAGCTGCTATGATTGTCTTGTGCTCTAGGAGGGGTGTGATTTTTGCCCACTGTAGATAGTTTAAGTTTGGAATTCTGGGGACTCCTGAAAGGGTGTAAAGGTGAGACCTTCTAGAGGGTTGGGGTGGTTGTTAGGCCCTTGCTGCTGCCCCTGTGGCTCCCCCAGATGCTGTTGGTCCTGCTGCTGCTGCTGCTGCTGCTGCATTTGCTATTGCTGGATTGCTGTTGGCTGATTTGCTGGATTGTTGGAAGGAGAAATCCGAACCATGATTACTGGAATTGCCTCTAGGAACTTAATGTCTCTAATCAATAGGAAATAATCTAAAGGGACCTATACGCCCTTTCTCCTCCAGCCTTCTTTCTCTATTAACCAGTGTTAGGGGGCTAGAAGGGATTAGGGTGGAATAGGGTTGGAAGGATAGGAGGTATAAGAACCCAGTAAAGTGCCCCAAAGTACAGCTACATTATCACATTAATAAGCATATTTATTCTTTGCCTGGCCACTTATCTTAGTTAAATATTCCTGTGTACTTATTTGATCCAGTCTCAAGTAATGATGAATGTGGACTTTATTGTCTGAAATAATGTTTTCTCTTTCTTAGAATGATAGCCCTCGAGAAAAAAATCTCATGTTGATCCTATTTCTTATTTTCATATTTATTTATTTTTTATTAGATATTTTCTTTATATACATTTCAAATGCTATCCCGATCCTATTTCAAAGTATCATTATTATCTACAAATTAAAGTAAGGACAGACTGGCAATGTCTTTTCTGTATGGGCTAAAGTTAGGGAATGCCATCGATGACAGGATGGAAAAGTATCTGTTTGGGACAGGGTTCATCATTTGTCCCCTCAAATGACCACACCAGATAGACATTCCTAAGGTCCTTAGAGTGGGGCTAAGAAGAAAAGCCAGGGGTAGGTAGCCATTGTAGAGTCTGTAAGATCTGATGGCACATGCCTGCATTCCCAGCACTAGAGGCTGAGATAGGAAGAACATGTGGTGAAATACCCTCGGCTACATGCAAAACTTTATCTCAGAATTTTTAAACACCACTTTTTTTTTTTAAGAGAAAGGGAAAGGCCCACAAGCTAGAACTGTCACATTCTTAAGGTGTTACGTGTTCCCACATCTTCCCCATCTTCCTCTCAATCATTGCAGGGTACCACATGTCAAAATTTCACTATGAGCATATTAAACACAAGTTCACATGATGAAGATATTCTGCTAAATGGGGCTGTTTTCATTGTAGAGAGGAAAAGAATAACTTTATAGTAGACACAATTTATCTGAAACTAGGAAATATTTCTTACACATTATATAAAGGGAGGCAAAATCCTCTCTACTTGAGATTTTATATGTGTTTTCTTTTAAATAATAATAAAAAAATTCTCTCATTCTGCCTTCCCTGTTTTTGTAACCCTACAACCTAGGTTTCCACTGAACCTGAGAGTGGGGCTGGCAGGGAAATCAATTTCTTTCACAGGAGATTTAAAACAGAAAATGTCACAGAAGCTCATTACTACTGTGCTCTCCCCAAAGCAGAGCACCCCTATAGAGCTGGTCAAGTGTCTTCTTTTTTGGTTCCAGGTTTGTGTAACAAAGGCTGCCTGGTGAGGATACAAGGCCTCTTGTCAACATCAGAACTTGTGAGGCCTAGAAATACTTCCTAGATACTCGTAAATTACTGCAGCAGGAAAGGGTCCAAGGCTGTCTGCTGGTTTCCTCTCTTACCTCCTCCCCACCCCCTTTCAAGTCACTGGAGATCAAATCCAGGGCTTTGCTTCTAGGAGGCAAGGGCTTCACCCCGGAGCTATGGCTCAGCCCAGTGGGTGGTCTGTTCACTGTTTCAAGATCCTTTCATCCATGGATGCCGAAGGAAGCTTTCCTTGTTCCCTATGGCTTAGCATTAATGATTTCTCTGGTTCTTTCACATTCTCTAGGTTTTCTGGATTTTATTAGCATACTATCTCCATGAAGTCCTTTTGTCTATAGGTATATATGTAAGGCGTTTGTTCTTATATTGATGTAGAATGTTGTGTGCATGTGTATGTGTGTGCATGTGTGTGTGTGTGTTCATACAGATCGACATGTATATGGATCTCAGATGTCATGTGTCTTCTTCATGACATCCTCATATTATTCTCCACCTTATTTTTGACAGTGTTTCACTGACTCTGGGCCTCACTGACTTGTCAAGTTTGGCTGGCTGGCTGAAGAACAACAGCAATTTTCCGATTTCTTCCTTCCAAGGGCTGGGGTCATGGAACCAGAGCATCCTGGATGCTACAGATCAGAACGCACTGCAAGCACTTTATTTACTGGTCCATGTCCCCAACTCCACTCAGGTCATCACTGCCAAGAACCAAGAAAGAACAGACCAGTACACAGCATATTAGGCTTCACTGTGTGTTGCTCTGCAACGACTATATTTTAACTCCCAAGAAGAAGGGAGATAAGAACAGGGTGGGAAGCATGGTACAGTTGTAGTAGAAATAATTTTAGCTTACAAATAAACGAGACTCAGACTATGGTTATTTTATTTGACTTTGACAATTACTGGGGGTCACTCCTAATCTACTTTGCTAACTGTAGGCCTGGCTACCTCCCCAGCAGTGTACCCCAGATATTTGCTGTTTCTCCTGGCCCTGTGTTCATGGTTCTTTTCTCATGGTGGCTTCTGCCTCCTTCTCCTCTCTTACTCTTCCCGGTCTCTCCACTTCCAACCAGGTCACTCCTAACCCACCTACCTCTAATCCCTCCAGCAATTGGCTGTAGCCAATTTTATTTAATGGATAGTTTTAAATCAAGGGACACGGTTTGTACAACAAAAGCTTGTAAACCTGAGAAGTCACTCATAGGCCTAGACTTTCTGGTATAGAATTTAACATTACAATATATAGCCATAGACCAAACGTCAACATGCGGTGAGAGATATGAGGGGAGAACTTCCTTATATCTTTATAGAAGACTTCTTGGAAAGATTGTCACAGATGTAAGTGTTGAGAGGAGAATGAGAAGAGTGGTTGCCCAATGTGAGTGATGAAAGAACATACAGAGGAGAGATGCTCGGAGTATTAATGGAAACCTTAAAATAGTTCCTTATTCAAAAATGTGTTTTCTGCATCTCTGAACTCAGTCATTGAATGCTTAGCTGATAAACAAAGCTTTACAATTTAGCTCTATTCTTCGATTTCTCTCCAAATCTTTCTCCAACTTACTGGAACAAAGGAACTGCCTAACCTGTAGTGTTCAAGGATGTCTGCCCTAGCTTTCTTCAGTTCTTTCCTTTAGCTGACCTCCACTCTGATCTTGTAAATGTGAGTCTCAAATTTCTTGCTGTCTCCATGGCTGGACAATGGCTGGTCACTGTGACCCTGACATGAATATACATTCACCTTATTGACTAGTCACAACTAGTCAAGTTTCTGCATTCATTAACAGCAAGTTGCCCCCCCAACACTTGGGATCCTGGCAACCCCTGTGGTAAGGAAGGGTAGTCTGTAATGTGCTAATGAAAAACCCGTAAGACCAACTCCTGAAGCATGCTCTACCCACATTGTCCCATCAGGCCACCTGGAAATGCCCCACACTTTGCCATTCTGTCTCAACTAGGTCAGCTCTCTGGACAGAGGCAACTCTACCAAAGGAAGGACTCTACCTCAGCAGCTCTGTTTTCCCAGGCTTCACTGAGCTTATACTGATTGTTTCTGATGGCCTCTTTAACATATGAAGGTCACAAGGAATTTCTTGCAAGGTGCCAGCTACTTTTCTTCCATCTCAGTGATACTAGGACTTTGAAATCAGCCATGTGGTTAAAATATTGAGCAAAGACTTAGATCTTGAAGTGTGCGTTTATTCTTTCATTTATTTTCTTCATTCATGAATTGACTACTGCTGTAGATCCTGCCTGTACATCTGTTTTAGATGTGGAAAATTTTTTAAGTTCATTCATCACTTGAGCTAAACTCACCATCGTGTGTCACATAAAGCCTGCGAAGTGCCAACTTACAGTGAAACCATTATCTTTTCCTTTGCAAATCTAATAAAAGACTGAGCCAAGTTTCACCCTGCTGTGGCGTGTGTGTGCATTGCATTGTAATGGCACAGAGTACTAACTGAAGTTCAGATTATCCATATATTTTGGGCATGATTTCAGAGCCCTCTACACATTGAGCCATGAAAATGACTCAATTGCCTATCAGGTGCCAATGCCCATGCCTACTGAATATATTCTAAAGACACAAAGAGTTTGGCCTCTATTTAAAATAAAGACTTATAATTAATTCCATGTGTCTGTGTGTAGGGATCTATGCAAGATGTTCCCTCATTGCCACCTCTGAGGACATATAATCATATCTGTAGTTTTCTGATGAACTGGGTACTGAGCTATGTAAATCACATAAATATTTCTTTTATCCCTGTCAATAAAATTTGTGTTGGGTAAGTACAATTAGGATCCCGGTTTTAAAGATGACTACACTGGGGGCTTGGAAAGGTCAAAACCATATGGCCAAATAATACCACTTGCTTGCTTTTCTCCAAAACAACATAAAGGAGGAAAGGTTTATTTGCTTCATAATTTAAAGAGATAGTGTCTGTCACGACAGAGAAGGCATGGAGACGGGGGTTCTGATCATGTATCAGGAGCTTGACACAGCTGGTTAGTCCTCAGAGGATCAGAAACTGGGGGGATAGGAGGGAAGGAAGGCAGCCTATAGGCTGCCCCAGGCTCACCCCAAAGGCCCTATGCCTATTAGCTAGGCCCCATGTCCAAAGGCTTCCATTATTTCCCAAACAGCATCACCATGGAAGATCAGGTAGTCAAATACATGAGCCTGTGATAAAAAAGACATTTCACATACAAGCCATGACCACTGGCAGTGCCATTCTGAGTACATGCAGCTTGCTTTGGGAGTATTGGCTATGGGTTTTGGCTATGGCTAGAAGAGAGGGTAAGTTCAATAAACTCCATCCAAATCAATGGTAACATTTTCCTCAAGATGAAGAATAATACAAAATACTATTGTACTGTGTCTTGCTCAGTTAATGCTCAACCCTTAGGAAAGCCACTCCTGGCACACCTAGTACTTACTCCTAGTAAGTTGTAGGTAGGGAAATACATTATATATTTCTATACTGTATGTATGCATATGACATAAGCTGGGACAGACTATCTGCTTTAATACCAGTTCTCATATGCCTCTAGGCAAGAAATGTCTCCAAGCAAGCATTAATCTCCCCATCTGTAAAGCGAGGATAAAAACAGCATATGTCTATTAAGACTGATTGACCATGAGTGTTGTGGGAAAAGCTGGCAAACCCCACTCTCTGGATGCTTTAAGCACGATTACTAGTTTTGTTGCCCTCAGTCACGCTGGACTTGATTTGGCATCTCAGCTATTTCTTATGCAGCAGGATATTTCATGATTAACTTTTCACTCATTTTGGCTTATCGTCTAATTCTCAACAGTTAATTACATTTTATTTTAGATGCTAAACCTCAACAAGAAAAATAAAGCAATCCTCTTCAGTAAATGACCAAGCTTCAAACTGAATCTCTACTGAGCCATCAACATTCACGAGAATTACTACTTCCTACCTCATCATCCTACTTCCATAGCTTCAAAAGAGTTTCAAAGTCAAGTCTTGCAAAACAGATCAGAACTTAACCTCAAAGAAGTCTCATGGCAGCCTCTGAAAGTCAGGGGCTTTCCAAAGCCCAAGACCTTTTGGTTCTTAAGGGGGAAGGATATGCATGTTTTAGAAACTGCCCCTTCACCTTCTGGAAGCTGCCTCTTCACACTGAGACACTTCTAACACAGATCCACCACTTAGCCCTTAGGATCAACTGTGTTCAGTTCAGATGGCCTATAGTTTTCGAATTGGTTTTGTTTTAATTAAACAACTTTTGAGGTATAGCCTACATGTAGGAATTTTCTTACATTGTAAGTATATATAGCTCCGTGAATTTCCACAGAATGATTATATATGGGAACCCAGTGCATTTGGAGACATAAAATACAGTTATACTCTAGGGACTTATTGTGCCCCTTCCAGGAACTCCTCAATGCAGGAAACCATTGGCTAAATCTTCTATGGGTTACTTTTTGTCTATTTGTACTAGGCAGGGTCCTACACACTTCTCTTTTTCTCCTTAAATCCTTTTTCACTCAGTGTGCTGGTTGAACTCATCCCCACAGCAGTGGCAGTATCTTATAACAGTTTGTTCTCATCCAAAATGCTGCACTGCACGAACACGCCACTAGCCCAAGGCTTACTACTTGTGGTTATTACCAGATGTCTTCAATTGTATTCTACTTGTGTGGGTGGATCCAGAAGGGGAAAGAGGGGTGAACATGATTGAAATGCATCCTATGCATGTAAGAAATTCTCAAAGAATCAATAAAAAAATTATTTAAAAAACCCTTGAAGTCAACATAGTAGCACATGCTTGTACACAAAGATCTCAGGTTCAAGGGCCAGCTTGGGCTATAGAAGATCTTGGTTAAACAAACAAGGTCTCGAAAGCAAAAAACCTGCCTGCAATAGCTGAATCAAGACTTGGCATACCGCCTCTTGAGGCTATGGACACCATGTTTTTTCCTAAGTCCTCAGGGAAGCAGAACATCTTCTAAGAATCTAGAGATGCTAACAATAAGGGCGCAGCACCATCAGCAAGTTATTGGGCCTTTTGTACTTGACAGTGCTCCACTAGAGCAGTGGTTCTCAACTATCCAAATGTTGCATCCCTTATGTTGGGATGACCTCCCCCCCCCCCAACCATAAAATCATCTTCATTGCTACTTCACAGCTGCAGTTTTTCTACATTATCAATTGCAATGTAAATATCCTATATGCAAGATATCTGATATGTGACCCCCGTGAAAAGGTTGTTTGACACCCAAAGGGGTCAATGACCCACAGGTTGAGAGCCACTGAACTAGTGGCGTCCCCCTCAACAGATAGGACAAAAAGACAGCCCTGATGCACAAAAACAGTACAGACTCAGCCAAGAAGCCAGCACAAAGTCTAAGCTGAAGACATGCTAAAAATGATTGAAAGAAACTCCTTTGTTGAGGGAGAAGAGAGCTAAAAGCACAGTGTGGGGTTCTATCTGAAACCCCACTATTATCACCCCAAACATTACTCTTGAGAAGAATTTACAAGGAGCACTGGAAGAGAAACATTGCTTTATCTGGTGGTAATAAACTAGAAAAAATTTTCAAAAGAAATTTAGCCACCTTTTTCCAGAAAAGAATGAAAGCCTCCCAATTTAAGAAACATGGAGGATGAAAACAGCTCCTGTGTTTGCAGAAAGACAAACGTCATCAACCACATCTCTTGCTGAGACCAGGATGCATGCTGGCATCAACAGGATGTGACTTGGCAGCCAGTGTAGACAGCAGTGGGATGGGCTGGCCCAGAGAGATCTTTTGGAAAGCAATGAATAAGCCTAGCTGCTCTGACTGACTATAGTATATTCTCAGCTGGGCTTCCGGTCCCCAGCTGTGGTCCTCTCTCCATTTCCTCAAATGAAGCCACATGGCTTTTCCCCAAGTGCAAACCTAATCACCATAATGTCCACACCTAAAATTCATCCATGATTCTGTATTGCTCACAGGATAATGTCTGGAGTCTTTTGTGGATTTCAGCACTTAGAGGATCTGACTTCAGCGTATCTGGCCCTGCTCACCTCTCTCACACTCCAGCCCAATGCAAGTCTTTATGTTCTCTCTGTCTGAGATGTTCTGGCTACTACCGCTTGCTCCCCCGCCCGCAGGTCTCAGGCAACTGCCATGTTTCTAGGATTGGCTTCCTTGTGGTCTCTCCATGGTCTGTAGTCTCTCTAACACTCAAACCACCAACTGCAGACTGGATCCCCATCCCAGCTGCCTTGGTCAACACCTTTCATTCATACTCTTTTCTATCACTAATGCAAGATTCATCAACACAGTCCTATAGGAAACACCTCTGTCTCCACCTAACAATATCCTCTTGACATGCCCTGTATATATAAGTGAGGTACCTTGGACATTACGGCTGCTAAGAATGGTGCTCAGCTCGTGGTGGAAGAAAGACAGCAGGTGGAAGAAAGACTTGCCTCTATTTTCTGTCCTTCTGGTCAAACAACTTACACTCAGATCAGATCATTAGATGCCTGCTTCTGAGGAAATCCAACTCAGTCACCAAGCCACATCCCAGCTGGACTGTGAGCTCACTAGAGCTAGAAGCTGAGACGGCCCATCTGTCAGTGGACATCAGAGTCTGGTGCTGAGCAGAGCCATGCTAGCTGGGGAAATACATATGAGCTCCTCAGCGAACATTTGTCTCTCTGCTCCTGTCTATTTAAAAGCAAGGAAGTCCAGCAAGGAGCTCACGCTGGGTTCTGTTCAAAAACTGGATTCCATACTACTGACTGGGTAACCTGGAGCAAGAGGACTGGGGGAGCAGCTTAGCCTTAGATGCTCTTAATCAGTGAGGGTTTCATGAGGGGCAAGGAGAAGAGTCCTTAACGGCTGCTCACACACCTGTGAAGATGCTTGCCTGGGACTTGTGAACAAAGCCAAGAAAGGAGGGGTTGTTTGTTTGTTTGTTTTGTTGTTTGATTTTTTTTCCAGATCTCAGAGGCACTAGTGGTGGAAAGAGAAGGATGGTAAAGTTAGAGACAAGTACCCAGTCTTTACAGGGTCATATTTCTGCTTTGATAAAGATTATTTATAAAATCCAGAATGGAAATCAGGAAGAAAAATAAGATTAAAAGCTATCTAGACATAATTACTACATATAAATAGACATAAAAGAAATCAGTTGGTGGCAACTCACACTTCTTATCCAGAAGCTGAGGGAGAGATCCTGAGATTGAGGCTAGCCTAGGCTACAGGGTTAGACTCAGTCTATAAAAATAAATATACAAGCAAATAAATGTATATAAGAGATGTGTATGTGTTTATATCCCCATACATATAATAAGTCATATTATGCATTAACATTTTAAGGTGTTCTTTTTTAAAAAGAAATGTTTTTAACAGCTTCAAACACAAACCTGTGAAAGTTTAAAAAATGCTTAAAACATTTTAATATCAAACTAAAGTCCACTGTCATCTCACTGGCTCAATATTGTCCTTATTTGGAAGACACATAAAGGCTCCATTAAACCACCAGGTTAAAAGCTTTGACTATGGGGCCAATGAAATAAACAGAATAAAAATTACAATATGGTCTGAAAAAGTGAGATTTGTATTTGTGGCTGATGCTGAATTAACTGAAAGTCTTTGATGCTTTAAGTTTAAGAACCAGCATTAATAGGAAACATTCAGAAACAGGAGGAACTACAATTCATTTTCTCTCCCTTTATCTAACTATTTCATGTTGTAGGGAGGGAAAACTCGGAGCTCGGCAAGAATGAAGAGTATGTGAAAGTTTTCACCCCTGGGTTCTCAAAGTTAATGCCGTCAGGGCTGGGCTTTCTCTCTCGACCCTCGCCCACGAATGTGTATCTTATGTATCCACGCACATGGAGGACATAAAATACATGTCAAACAAAATAAAGCAAGTTATTAAGTACCCCAAAACCTTAAATCTTAGTGGAAGTCAACAGATAAACAGACTATAACAGCAGAATAGTCTAAATACACAATGCATAATTCATGGCTAAACCAAGGCTAGGCTTGGGCAATATTTCACAGGCTCCTCCTTGCAGTGTTAGAGGTTAAGACTTGGTAAATTGCACTGCTGTTGCTAACTCAGCAAAATATGGACAATTAAAAGGAAATCTTCAGTCTTTCCAATAATGGGAGTAGGAAGAGAGGCAGAGGACTGAGATAGAGTTCTTTAGCTCTAGGAAATAGACATTAGAGTCTCTTCAAATACAAGGCCACCAATTGCCATACTGATAAATCATCTTACTGTTGACAAATGTCTATGTCCTGCTCAGAGCACTGTGCTGCTAAAATTAAAATAGCTGAGCAGCTTCCGTCCTAGCACCACATCATACCCACTGGGTTCAGTTCAAGTGGGGCTCTAGTGAGCACTGTTGAATAAATGTCTTTTCAATTCCAAGTTCTCAACTACCAGATGCAACAGTGTGCTGTGCAGATGAGTGTATGGCCTCTGTGATGGCTGCTATTGTCAACTCGACAGAACTTAAAATCACACAAAGATACAGCTCTGAGCATGTCATTGAGAGAGTTTCTAGATTTGATTAATTAAGGTGGCAAGGCCTAGCCTAAAGATACTTAGCATCCTTTCATGAACTGTGATCCCTGACTGCATCAAAAGAGTAGAGCTGAACACCGCTATGCTGTTTTCTGCTTCCTGACTCCAGGATACAGTGTGACCAACATTTCTCATAGTCATGCAGCCATGTCGTCACCACCATGATAGACTTTCCTTTGAACTGAAAACCAACGAACCAACCAAACAAACAAACAAACACAAACAAACAAACAAACGAACCCTTCCTTACTTAAACTGCTTTAGTTAGGTGCTTTGTCTCAGCAATAAGGAAAATATCCAAGGCAGCATCCAAGAAACAATGGTAACATGAAGTTGAATAAAGAGGAGCATACTTATGCAAACATAGGTCCTAACAAGCTCTCCCACTTATTATTTCCTAAAACATAGGCCAAACTAACAAAGGCTAACAAGGCAAAGCAAGTCCTTGGCAGATAGCCAATGGCCTCAATGAAACCCTGTGCTGCTAAGAACCAGAGTCATACAGAGACCAGAAAGCAACATGGGCACTGAGATAGAGTAGAACATTGGCAACTCAGATATGAGAGCAGGAAGGCCAAATCGATACCCAGAAGTGGATGTATTTCCTGTCAGAGAGGGAGAAACTGTCCTCTGTGATGCTATAGGCCCATGTTTTGAAGCAGTGAAGATGGATTACTCTGAGTTGAGATTGCTGGGTGCATTTTCATGTCTTTCAGGCACTTTACAAATATTAACGATAATGGAATTTACAAGAAGGGCACAGGCAGGAAAACTCCAGTGTTCAGATAGCCAACATCTTTTGGACATGCTAAGTTGGAACCCGAAGGTCGAAACAATCACATGAACATGCTAATTGAACAGTGTTTTGGTGGGCACTCACCACTGACTAATGTGGCCTCCGAGTGAACAGAATATCCTAGGATTTTCCCAATTTCCCTGGGAAGGCTTCCTCCATTAACTCTTCCAGCAGTTGTGAGAGACTCACCAGTCTCTAGAGAGTTTTCCTTTGATTATTATAAATGCAAGTTCTTTTGACATACTGATGACATAAACCCACAACAGAACATCACTGTTAATAAAAACATCAAAACTCAAAACTAATAAGAAAATTAAAATCCAGAGCCTTCTACTGAGACCTATTCGTTAACAGGGATAGCGTTTCCCTTCCAATGAATGGCCAAGGTTGTGATAGCCTCTGTCTATAGTTAACAAACTTACCCCAGTACATTCTTCATGAATCAAGAGAGCAAAGGTGACAGAAAAACTTGAGTGCTAGTTTCTACTGTCACTAACTCTAGAAGGTGATTACAAGTGGGTGCGTTTAAAAGACTAGGCTGGGCACACTATGCAGGATTTGCCTCCATATACAAATAGTGCCAGGTTTCAGCAGCATAGACACACAAATTAAAATTTCTCTTTAGACCTGTAGAATATGCATTGAAAGCAGACCTATGAACTTTTCACAGCATGGAAATACCCCCCACCCCACCCCCACACACTCTTGGTGGGCTTTCCCTGGGCTGTACCTTAATGACGTGAGTTCAGCTTGTATTTGGACACTGTTGCAAAAGACAGCTCTATGAAAACCACATCTGCACTGGCTGGAAAGGGCCGGGGAGGACATTATCCATTATGTGGTTCAATACTCCTATAGAAAACGAGGCATAAGAACCTCCTGGCTCTCCAGTGCCAGGAAAATCTCTATCTCCACAAACCAGTCCATTTCCTTCTTTCCAGTAACAAGAATGGTACAATTTATTCTGTTGCCCTTTTTTGCCCCAGCTGCCAGGGATTCGGGGGCCCAACTGGATGATCAATTGCAATAATTATAATGGACTCTGCGGCTGAGAGAGTGATTTCCTCCAGGCTTTCAGGGATTTGGTTTTCAACCTGTAGTTTTGTTAATCATGTTTTGTATATCTCAGTCTGTGGTAAGTTTTCTTTTCAGAAAATGAATTGCATATAAATAATAAAGGTTAAAAGATTAGGGGGTGTGTCAAAATAAATATCCATTTTGTGGTACAAACAACTGTGGTAGATGCAAGTATACATATAGGTTGGGGTATACATATACAGCCCTTTGTATACATATACTTTGTCTTTAAGCATAGTTAGTCATGGCTACATCAGTTATCCCCGGGTTGCCATTACACCTATTCAGATTTTATTCAGCCCATGGATTAGTACTCTGACAAAATAATATGTATTTATTTGTGGTTGGTGCCTTCCAGAGAATTAATGTCATAATTCTGTAGAACTTGGTTAAGCTCACGGTTACTGCGAGGCCCTGAGAGTTGGTTCTGATGGTTTGGCTGAGCTCATGGAATCACAGCAGACAATTCTTTTACGTTACATTCACTAGATGTTTGAGATGGGCCGTCATGTCAATTTCACTTTACTTCCATGTTTTCTTTTTTCGTAAGTAATGCATATGAAATTAATGGTTGATTTGCTTCAAATGGTCTATTTTCCTGCCGTGAGCCTGTCCTACTCGCCAGCTTACGTTTAAACATATTTTAGTCGTATCGATTTTCCACTGACTAATAAGCAAAACACAGCTTCCCACAATGCTAGGAAAAGTAAGTTGACTTTCTTTCAAATTGTTGTTTGAAAGATTGAAGGAAAAAAAAAAAAAGAAGTTCCACATTACATTCCCAGGCTTGGGACAAAGCAGAGAGACCCCACGAGTTTTGAAAGCATATCCATTTCCTTGCACATGGGGGCTCTACATCCTGGATGGCACAATGCACTCAGCCCCCCTGTCAGTTAGAATTTAGGAAGTCATTTCTCTTTAATGGTTGCCAGACCGCCTGGATAAGCTGGGGCACTTTGCTCCGCCCTAGATCTCCACTGAGAATGGAGCCTTCCTACTTACTTTCCCTGCACCGCGCCATGAACACTGGGATCCCGCTGGCATGAAACTGTTTTGACCCTGGATCATACTGCTGTACCTTAACAGTGGGGTTGTTGCAATTTGGTAACTGATCCTTTCCTGGTTAACTTGAGTCAGCTCGTTTGCCTCATTCGATACTAAAGCAGTGCTTCTGTAACTCCACCTCGCCACCCCCCACCTCTAGCTTTCATGACCCAGCTCCAAGAATAGCTAGAGAGCCTTGTTCTTCATCTTTGCAGAGGACCAAGAAACCAAGGGGCACACATAGGGACTGTGCATCTGCAGAGATCCACCTCAAATTGAACCTGAAGCTGGCCACTTCTTAGCAGTGAGACTTTGGGGAAGATACTCAATTGTAGAGGACCTATGTTAACTGTTCAGGCAACGTGTATTCTAATTATAGTACCAGCCTCCTGAAGCTGCTTCGGCTATCTCAGGTACTGTGCTAAGTGCTGGTTTGAGGTGAGAAAATGCACCATTCCTACACTCATGAACTTTCTTTCCTTTTGGAAGCTGGGCAATTAGACGCTAAGTGAACGTGTGAGAATTAGTCACAACTGTTAGGAGCTGCTGTAAGCTAAGAGAGCTACGTGAGAAGCAGAAACCCCTAAAGAGAGGATGAGTAGCGATTCAGTACACAGAATGACTTGGCCCAGAGTTTAGAAGAGACAGAGGTCAACAAAGTACAGTGCATAGACCCACCACTCAGGTCTGTAATAAAAGTTTAATTGGAAGCCAGCCACATCCATCTGTTTACATCCTGTCTCACTGCTTTTATACTAATACAACAGAGTCCAGTAGCTGCAGTACATGCACACATCCCAACTGTCTGTCCCTTTAAGAAAATGGTTGTCATTTCTAAAACAGAGTAATCCATAACAAATGCTCAAAATAAAAATATCATTTAGATATTCTACTTAAAAATGATTAAGAGAAAAATGTATATTGATAACAGAACTTCTTGAGAAATTAGATTTTAGGTTCTATTTCCATACGTGTAAAGAAATATTTAGGGTCAGTAAGTAAGGGGCTCTTATTTAATAAGCCATTTTAGAGCCCCGAATTGAATTGAGAAAATATCCTTGCTAATATAAAAAGCTCAAGGGAGATCCTCAGTCATATTTTAGAGGCAGTTGTGGAGAGAATAAAGGAGTTAGAAAACCCATAAACCATCCAGAATGAAGCTCAGAGAAAGGAAAAGAGGGAAAATGAAGACAGAATGTTACATGATATGGAGAATAGAAATGGGAAATCTCACCCAAGTACTTAGCATCCCACAAGGAGATGCAGAAATACAGAGGGAGTGATAGATATTTGAAGGGATAATGGCTGAGAATTGAAATTGGTAAAGGATATAACTTTATGCATATGAGAAGCAGAATAAATTAAACAAAAGTAATGCCAATGCAATGTAGCAATGTATAGAGCATCAAGCAAAGGCATATTTAAAACAATCTTAGAGAAAACCTAAGCACCATTCAGCTGACAGTGAAGCTCTCTATAGAAACATCAGGAACCAGAAGGCAGTGGAGGAAAAATCAATACAGTTTTCAAGACACAAAAATTGGAAATGTTTATCGCTAAACAAGCTATATCAAAAGTTCTTCTAAGAGAGTAATGGATTGTACTTCTGGTGAGAAGTTTGGCATGTAAGTAGAAATGATAAACAAAAAATGCTTTTTAAGAATATTGTTTTTTTAAAAAGCAAAATATGGTGGTATGGGTCTATAATTCTAGTATTTAGATGGCAGAGGCAGGAGGATTCCAAGATTCAGGGCAGTCTTGGCTGCATATCAAGTTCCAGGCCAGGTTAGTCTGAGCAGCATATCAAGACTCAAGGACTCAAAAATTCCATGCATGTACACACACACACACACACACACACACACACACACACACACATATACACACACACACACATACACACACATATACATACACACAATTACACACACATATACATACATACACACACATATACACACACCCACATGCACACACACATACACACACATATACATACAAACACATACACACACACACACACACACACACACACACACACACACACACACACAGAATACAGAGTTCCTGGGAGAAGTTAATGGACCACAATGTGATTATCTAAGAACATCAGATGAACTTTGGAGAGGGTAAGGGTTTGCCTTAAGTAGGATAGAAGCAAAAGCCTCTGGATTTCCCATCTCTTCCCTCAGCACTTCAGCAGAACAATAATTCTTACATTTTCCAACAGCCTTGCCTAGCATGTGGAATCCTGCACACTATCACTGCCAGCTACAAGAAAAGATATACTGCAATTGGTAGTATATAAATGACTCTCTTAACTGGAAGTGCTACTTTAGTACCAGCTGGGCAACAACACAAAAAGAGGTTAGGCTACTGCCCTATGGAAATGCAGAGTATGCCCCAAGCCAGGGCAGAGTACATGGTGTCATCTCCCTATAGTAAACAGTTAGCAGGATAAGGAAAGAGTCCTTCCTCATCCAAACCCCATAACTCACTGGAAGAATTTTGCTTCTTCCAGAGAGTAATACTATGATACAACAGAGTAGAAGCCGATACTACACTGTGGTCATTCTGAGCTACTCATTCATTCTCCTAACTCATCAATAATAAAAGAGATCAATATCATTGCCACCTAATAGGGATAAGGGAGAAGACATGCGCAATAGGGAGATTCACTAGAATGTCTATAATAAAATTCATGGTCAGTGAAAATGGTAGTCACAACAACTCCAGGCTAGCAAGGATTGAGATGACTTTTACCATCAAGAGGAGACAGAATGTGGAAACCAAGTTTACCCATGAGAACATACAACCAGGTACAGAAATAGGGTTTGTAGATATTATATTTTAAGCTACTTGTGAGAATTACTTTCATTTGTCAACGTGAGACAAAGAATCATGTTTGAAGAAAGCCTCAGTAATGGATTGTCAACACTGGGTTCTCACTGTGAACATATCTGTGGGAGCGTCGTTTTAATTAAGGTAAATGATGTGGGAAGGCAATGCCCACTACAGGGAGCACCATTCCCTATGCAGGGAACTATATGCGAGTGGAGGAAGACTGAGCAGGAAAATGAGTACACATGCCTTCATTTCTCTCTGCTTTTGACTATAGATGTGATATGAACAACCGTCTCAAATTCCTGGCACAATGACTGCTCCACTAGGATGACAATAACCTGAAATTGTTAAATTAAAAGAAATCCTTTCTCCTTTTAGTTGCTTTGGTCACAGCAACAGAAATAAAAACAATGTAGTATTTACCCATTATATCTTTTCTCCACTTTCCTCTTGTTTATCTAACGTCAAAATGGACAAACTTTTTAGATGTTTATGTTTGATGTATGGTTAAAAATGCCACTATTTCACAGTGGCATAGCACACAAGGTGACTTTACAACTTTCCTGACATAGGGACACAAAGGATAACAATATATGCTATTTTAGTTTCTTTCTCAGTTTTTATGATAAAATACTATGACTAAAGCAATTTAAAGAAAAGTAGATTTAATCTATTTTACAGTTCAAATATAACATCCACCATAGCAGGGATTTGGATGATTTCTGTAGAAAGCTAGAAAGGGGCCAAATACTTATCTAAAAACCAGTTAATTATGGTTAAGAGAAATATTAACACAACTTATTGATACCTCCTCTTGGGACCACTTTTGTCTGAATAATATGGTTGGACTTTATGATCAAATGATCAACTAGATATCTGGGAAGAATCTATATGTTTCTGGTAGACATGAGTTTTCAGACTAAGCATGAAGGCCTTCCTCTCATTTGTTAGTCCCAGGACAAATTTAAAAATAAAACAAAACCAAAAACATAATCCCATTGTTATGCAATCTTTATAATCCAAGACAGCCTCTCTCACATATGCATTCTAGGACAGCTGTAGATGTGGCCCAATACATTTGTAGATGTTATTATGTTACAGTCAGAAGGTTGGACATCAATTGCACAGAAGTTTGTACTTGTGCAGAGTCAGTGTGTGCATGAGTCACCCACTCACAAGGCCCAATCTACAGGAAGATTTGTTATAGCGCTGGCTGCTATACCCTCCTTCCAGAGCCTCAGATTCCACAGAGATCGAGTAGGCCTGAGTTCTGTATTCCTAACAAATTCCTAGGAGATTCTGAGACTGTAGGTCCAGGAACCACAACCAGAGAACTACTGCCCAAGGAAACAATCACCAGTAGTAAATCTCAAAATAAAGTGAATACTTAGCCAAATAATTAAATAATTAGCCAAACTCTTCATCTGAATAGATTTTTAAAACTGAATGCCAAGCATATCTACAATTGAAAAGAGTTTGTAAAAGCACCCCTTTATAAATTTCTAGATGTAGATATAATTTTTTCAGTATTATTTATTCAATAGCAGTATTAATAAGGTAATATTAATATGATATTTCAGTATCCCTTCCTGTGTAAATGCTTTCTTGTACACCTTGTGTCAGTACACTGAACCAAGCACACGTTATATGTGAACAGGTCATAACCAAACAGGGATGTGAAGCAGAAACTTCTAGTTTCTTTGGAAAGCTAGTTATGTCAAATGATGTTTTTATGGGACACATAGGTAAAGGATGTCTTGCTAAAGCAAACATGTGAAAGAATGTTTCCCTGAAGCAGACACAGGTGAAAGGATGTTTTGATATAGCAAATATATGAAAGGATGCTTGACGAAGGAGTATAAATATGACCCCACAGACAGTGGGGGACAAGTACTAAGCTTTGGTTTGGTTTGTTCCATCTCACCATTCTTCACTAAAGACATGCATGTATTGGTTCACCTTAAATAGCATTGTTGAGATGAACTTGTGGTATCATAACCATTGAGAGAAACTCACCAAAGAACTACTCACAAACTTCCTGCAGTAGCTCGCTGCTTCAGCAGATTCACCTCCTGCCTGTGATTTCTTCAAGATTCAACTACAGCTGCTGGTTTGTGCCTGGTGTCTGCCTGCCTTGAGGGCTGCTCTGTAGCTGCTGAGTTGTATTCGATGTTTGGTATTGGAAGACTGAGATCACTCCTAAAGAACTCTTGTTCAACAGCTCAACTTTCCCCATATCCTAATAACTTTTCTCTTCCACTACCTCTGCTGGGTGGTGGCTAGGGAGGTTGAACCCTTATTAAAAGTAGGTTGCAAAAACTTCATGCCTACAGGGATGCTATTTTGAACAGAGATCTGAAGTTGGAAGAAGAAGACGAAAAGCAAGGATGACCAACCCTAGGTAGAAAAATTAAAATGTTAAAACATGTCATTTTAAAGGATCTACTTGTGGTCAGATGGGAAAATATAGTTGAACAAAACATTTTTGCTTGTATATAATTCACATAAAAAATTTAAAAAGCATTATAGTTGGGTGATTTCTTAAGTATTATAAAATACTTCACTTCAAGAAATGATGACAAATTAGGTTTTCACAGTAACTTATTAAAAATGTATTGAGAATTAAGGAATTTTGTCCCTTTGAAGTACATAGTCTAAGACCAGAAAACAAAATATTCAGAAGGTTCATATTCTCAACAAGAAATAAATAAACTATTGGCTGGGAAGATTAGTAAGTGCAAGGTCCAAGGGCTTTTTGTTATCATTTCTCTTTCGGAATAATACATAGTTAGAAATCCTTCTATGGAGATTAAACCATTGCACTTTCAGTGAGGAAGTAGCTCAACACTACTTATATTTTATTTGCACAAATGTCCTCTGCCTGCAAGACCCAGTATCAACTTCAACTTTGTGGTTTCTTATCCTGAATATCCAGCATGGTGGACTTGTTGGCACTCACCTCTATGATTCTAAAGGATAAAAAGCTTACCCATATGGAATGTAGGGACTCGGTACCACTCAACTCTATTGTTCTGAAAGGAACATCAAACATAGGCTCAGTGATGGTACTGAGAAAATCTGGAAAGGCCATATTCAGCTTCAAGGAGAAATGGAGACTCGTACAAAAGAAGCTGCCATTTCTAGAATACTCTGCCCTTTACGTCCTGATTACTGGTAATTAACTTCCTGCTATTCTGAACTACGTTCATAACTTCCCAATTGTAATTTTAGTAAAATTAAATATTTGAATTTGTAAAAAAGAGAAACTTTAAATCAAAATAAAAAAAAGTGATATTTCCTCTATGACCTTCCTACTTTGCATTTGGATAGCAAGGTGAAAATATATGTCCCCTATTTTAAAGCTGACTGTAAAGAATACTAATGGAAGAATGCTAAGAAAGTATTATACTGAACTTTGTGTTTAAGAAAGCATAAAAAAGGAGTACTACACTGAAAATCTTTAAATCAAAGGCATTTTAAATATATGAACATTTTCTGTGCTATATTGGTAATTTTTTTTCTTTTTGCAAAGCATCATTTTTAAAGTAAAATTCAAAAAAGTATTTTATATCTGGTCCCTGTTGATTTATATTAGTTTAAATGCTAATATTTCTTAATTCATGATGAAATTGCACAGATCTCAATTTATAAATATTTATGCATATAGCTAACAACTGTGAACTGTAGTAGTGTGTCAAGCTGTAAACACAGTCATGGGATATTGGTTCTTTCTGAGAACAGATGTTGGGCCATCTCCAATCTGGGTCTGATTTTCATAGGAAGAAAAATAATAATAAAGTATCTCTGTTCTTGGTAAACATAACCAACAAATCCTACAACTCCTTTTGGATCTCAGACTAACCCATGTACACTTCTCAACAATAGCCCTAGCTTTCACTTTCTACTGATTGGAGTGATAACAACTCTGAACTTAGTTTCTATTTAACACATATTCTGTTTTGGCTCTCAGAAATTTCCTGTGAAGCATATTTTCAAATGTCACAAAGGTATGATAAAAAGTAATTAAAGAATTGAAATGATATAAATGAGTTTCACAGGCTGGGGTTATAGTTTAGTGGTAGAGCATATGCTTAGTATGTGAGACCCTTAGTATGTTGATCCCTAGCACTTGGAAATTGCTGCTGCTGGTGGTGGTGGTGGTAGTGATGATGATAAACATATCTAACCTCCCTCTCCACCTCTTCTTGACTATGATTACTTAGTTTATTTCATATCTAATTTACTCTTGAGCACAATTCTTGACATCCTTGGCTCTCTTCCTACACATACTTGCAGAGTCAAGGCCTCTTACATGCAGTAAGCAACTCATGTTCCTTTGTCTTCCTGTGGTCTAGTGGCCGCCATTCTTTAGATGGAACACTTGTGACCTGAATCCCTGGTCACTAGACCCCAGAGACAGACTGGTTAAAACTCTATTGGGAGTTTGCCAGGTAAACCCAATTGACCACTGGTTTAATCTGCCTTATTTCTTTCCATGCTTCAGGATCCCCCAAAAGAAGGAAGAGTCAGAGACAGTTCATTCCTGCCTCATGACTTTTACAAATAAGTTATGACAGACACAGAACTGTAGCCACTAGAGAGGAATGCCTTCAGAATCTGAAATCTTAGGCTCTCTGTCATTCTGCCTCTGGGTGAGTGATGGAGTCCAGTCACCTCTGCTGCAGGCATGAACATTGAAAGCCACAGCCATATTCCCAGGATGTAGTGGTGACTATCAGGCTTTTGATATCGCTTCAGACAATGGTGGTTTTATTGAGGGAGGGTAAAGAAGTTCTGCCTGGAATAGGTCTCCATGGGCTTACCCCTTACACTTCCTTCAGCAAGCCCCTCAGGAGCCCTTGTTCTATTTGACTGTGATAATTTACAGGAGATAAAGTGAATACCAGAACTGTGCAAATATTAAGAACCATGGTGACAACAATGTGAAATTATCAATATGACTGAAATTTAGCTCCTTCTCTTTCTAATGGGATCAATGTTTTTTCTCCCTTCTACAAGCAAATAGCCAAGGAAAGAGAGGTTCCCTCCTAACTTTTATAAATTCTTATATGCCAGCTCTGCACAGATATGTGACACTTATATACAGTGAATCTTCACAACCATCAACATGGATGTATTTTAATTTTCTCTGGCTAATTTTGATTGCTATATCACCTACCATATAGTTTACCTATTTCAAGTGTTTATACTTTGTGTAGTTCATCTCCCAAAGACTCACTGTTTATCAATCAATTTAGATCTTGGTCTGATCTATTTAAGCAGTGCATCCTTAACAGTGCAAAAGATATGGCAAATGCTTCATAATCACTGGGTTTGTATCTAAACAAAAAGTCAGAGGAATGTAGTAAGTTCTCAAACACCAAACAGCTGAGAACGTAGCTTCGTGATCCCATGAGGCAGCTCTGGGCTTGGAGCTAGTCACATAATTGAAGAGTCTGATCATCTAGCTAGGAGACAGCTGTGGAAAGTGCTGAGCTATCTGACATATCTCTTGACAGATAATTTCAAGAGAAATCGTCTGACCAGATGCACACTAAAATTATCATCTATTTATAATTTTATTTTTAAAAATGAAAGAAGTTTAACGTTCCTTGATTGGGAAGACCTGAACAAAATACAAATGATCATCATAAGACAGTGCCAGCAAGGGACCTAGGCAATTCCCAATTCCTTCTTCTTACTACCTTCCTGGTACTTGGTCCTCACTTGGTTCAGAGGTCTCACTGACTAGTGATGGCCAAACTTTGTCACACACAGGGGTTGCTAGGTAGAGGCATCCACTTCCTTAGGATAAGTAGTAGTAATTGTAGAAGTAGTAGTTGTAGGAAGCTAAAGGAATGTTAAAATAACACAAAGCTCCAGATCAAACAACAACAATTACTACAATAAGAAAAACTTTACAAGTGCTAGCAAGGATGAAAGGGAAAAGTATTTATAAATTAGTACAGCCACTAAAAATAATTAGTGTAGCAATTCTTCAAAACATACAAAAATTAGAACTATTGTATGACCCAACTACATGGTTCCTGAGTATACATACCAAAAAATACAAGTCTGCAAATAACAGATACCACCTGCCCATGTCATCTCCACCCCACTCAGAACAGCAGTGGAACCAGCCTGAGCGCCTACCAATGGATGGGAGTGTGGTGAATATGCAGAAAGAAACTTTATGTAGCCACAAAGAATAACAAAATTAAGTCATTAAAAAATGGATAGACCTGTAGGATATCATGATAAGCAAAACAAGCCAAATTCATAAAGGCAAATATATGTTTTGTCTTAGATAGAATTTACATGGATTAAAATTCTACGAAAGTAAGAAAGCCATTGCTAGGGTAAAAGAAAGGGAAAAGGTGGATACAAAAAAAAAAATAAAGTCATGAATATTGCCCAAGCACACTATACTCATGCATGAACATGTAACATGAAACACTACATACATGCATGAAATTGTCACACTGTGACGAAAGGATGGACCATCTAATGATTGCCATATGCAGGGATCCATCCCATAATCAGCTTCCAAACGCTGACACCATTGCATACACTAGCAAGATTTTGCTGAAAGGACCCTGATATAGCTGTCTCTTGTGAGACTATACCGGGGCCTAGCAAACACAGAAGTGGATGCTCACAGTCAGCTATTGGATGGATCACACGGCCCCCAATGGAGGAGCTAGAGAAATTACCCAAGGAGCTAAAGGGAACTGCAACCCTATAGGTGGAACAACAATATGAACTAACCAGTACCCCGGAGCTCTTGTCTCTAGCTGCATATGTATCAAAAGATGGCCTAATCGGCCATCACTGCAAAGAGAGGCCCATTGGACTTGCAAACTTTATATGCCCCAGAACAGGGGAACCCCAGGGCCAAAAAGGGGGAGTGGGTGGGTAGGGGATTGGGAGGGTGGGTATGGGGGACTTTTGGGATAGCATTGAAAATGTAAATGAGGAAAATACCTAATTAAAAAAAAATAAAGATGTAGGATATTTCAGGGAAAAAAAAGAAATTGTCACATGAAATACAATATGAATGAATAAAAATGTCACATGAAACCCTATAGGCATGCATGAAAATGTCACATGAAACCATACAGGCATGCATGAGAATGTCACATGAAACCCTACAGGTATTCATGCAAATGTCACATGAAGCCCTCAGTACAAACAATACATGCTGGTGAAAAGAATGTGAGGAAACAGCAGTGGTCCAATCCTAGCAGAAATAATTTTTTGATTGTTTCCCTTTTCTTCTTCTCTAAAGGTTGAATAGGGATGTGACCTAACCTCAGTCATGCTATAGTCAAGGTAAACAGTTTCTCTGTAAAGGGTAAAAGCAAATATTCCCAACTTTGTAGCACAAAATATCAAAGCTGTGTTGGAAGTTCTCAACTCTGGAGTACAAATGTTGCTTCACTAGATAGTAAGTGGACACTGATAAATTCTACAGAAGAACCCTTCATTTTAAAATAGTTTGGGTAGTTTGTCAACCCTTATGCAAGAGATAAAGGAGCCAAAATGTGGAAAGAACCTGGGTCCTGGATGGATGTCATAAAACAGAACTTCCTTATCCATCTAGTCATGGAATGCCTGGGAGCTTAGGAGATTTTGTATTTGAAATAAACACCCACGCCCACACAAACACTCTATAGCTAAGCCTTGATCTAATTACCACATGGATTTCCCAAGAATCTTTGGGTTTTAGGCTCTTCTGGGAACCTAGGAACTGTACACACATCACAGAGTGTTTTCCAGATGTGACATCAGGGCACCAGGTGGTCTGTTTGCTTCCAGGAATTGTTATTTCAGCGTGGTGGGTAAGAGTTACACTCTTGACACTCTCTCTCTCCACAAAACTGAAGGATGCAACCTGAGAAATCCAAGCCTTACAGAAAACCAGACATTCCATCTAATTATATAAAAGAAAGAAGAATTTCTTCTGGCCTTTTGGGCCAGTCTTCTAAGAATTCATTATTTCAAGCTTGCTCTGCAGCTGCTTTTGCTGAAGAAGTGAGAAGGTAATATTGCCCCAGGCAGACTTTTTCTGAGTCTCAAGTTTCAGTACTTTTTCAAGAGTATTGAAACACAGTAGCCATAATTTTCTTTACATCCAAAAATCTATTTGCATTTGCTGTTATATTTTAGGCAACATGATCTCTTAAAGAATTAATCACTGCCAAATCTAAATAATCCTGAGACTATGACAAAGCAGAGCTAAGCCAGCCCAAGGGCTGGCCAATACGCTTGACCTAAAAGGAATTCAAAAAGTATCAGATTCTCCCATTTCCCAGGTAAGAAAATTGAGAACATGAGAGGTTAACCAACTCTGGGCCACAAATTTAGTTAGGCAATGGTTTTAAGAGAAAAAAAGCTATGAATGCTTATATTTGTATGTCTTTTTCTTAAGTAAGAGAAAAATGCCTCTATTGCTTTATTTTCCCCTTTGTTTGAAAAACGTTCACAGGAAAAAATGTCAATCAGAATGTTTTTTATTGTGTACATGTCTATATGTTTGTGTGTGAATACGTGCATGCATGTGTGTATCTGTATGTGTAGTATATGTGTATAGATTGTGTATGTGCATATGCAGAGACCAAAGGAGGATGTTGATATACTGTTCTATCACTCTCTGCCTTATTCCTCTCAGACAGGGTCTCTCACTGAACTTAGCACTAGGTTGGTACCCTGCAAGGTCCATGGCTCTTCTCATCTCTGATTCCTGCTCTGGGTATGGGTAGGTGGTACAGGTGCTCTTTGTCATACCAGACATTTTACATGGGTGTTGAAGACTTAAACTCTTATCTTGATGCTGTACTGCTATCTCTCCAGCCCTGAATCTCAACTTTTTAATAAATGTCATGATTAAATCACAAACTATAAAGTTGGAGTTAATAGCATTTCCATAATACTGATCAATTTCTTAGATTTATTCAGTTTTAAAAGGAAATTAACCTGAGTGAGAGTTTATTGGTGCTCCTCAAATAATAGCAGCTGTGTCTCCTCAGGAAGGCTTTCTCCCACATCTCTAGAAAATCATACAGCTTTCACAGATATGGGAATGTGGAAGTGCTAGTCACATCCAATCAGATAGAGAGATTTTGTGGGTAAAAAAAAAAATGCCCATTCCTCAAATAAATTCATACCTGGTTTCCAAATTATATTATTGCATACCCTGAGTATAGAGAAAGAGGCAGCATTGCAAGACAGCTCTAACTTGCAGGCACTGGAAGCAGCCAGCCATCACTGAGGACTTCCTCTAATCAGTAAACAGCACATAGGGCATTGGGAAGTCCACCTTCCCAAGCTACCATGTCTTGGAAAAGTAAGAGGCAGGACATGAAACAATTAGGTAATGGGTCCAGAACTTTGATTAAGCCAAATATTTTATATAAGTAGAAAGAGTATAGATGACCCTCAACTTACCATAAGGTCATAAATCTCTCTTAGGTGAAAATGTTGTTACATCAAAAAGGCATTTAATATTCACAACCTACCCTACAACATAGCTCAGAGTCACCTACTTTCCCTATTAAAACATACATTAGCTTATAGTTGAGTGAAGCTATGTACCTCTAATGCAAAGCCTACTTACGATCAAGGACAGAATGCTACAGGTAATTTATGGGGTCCTGCATGGAAAGTGAAACCCACAGTGGTTGGGAATGAATGCTTTTTGTACCATTTTTAAAGGAAGAAAACACGTAAGCTAGATTATCACAAGTTGGGTACCACTTATATCCCTAATTTCCACAGTCGCACAAAGATGAGGATGGCTAGGAAGTTCTAGAATCTCAAGGCAATCTCTGGGAGAGCACACCAGAAGCATTTGTCTATCGACACAACAACAGAAGCAGTGAAATCCCCACGGAGCTTTCCTACAAGCTGGTTGGCAGCCATGTCTCAAATCACCAGGCTTTGTGGTAAGGAAGCAGCTGAACAACCTAACCGCTAGGTACATTTGATCTCCAAAACTGCCAGGGAAGAAGCAAACCTTTTCACCACATCCTCAGCTGCACCAAAACCACCGTAGTAATGGGTGTCTCGAGAAGAGCAAAGTGCTTCTGCTCTCCTGAGCCTGGTGTCAGGGCCGCTGGAAGGCTTCCGCAGAGAGGACTAAGGCATACTGCACACTGAATAATCCATGATGACAGTATTTCATGGAGATGATAAATCCCTTTCTTCACAAAATAAGCATAACTCCCATGTCTGCAAATCATCAGGCACCTACCGTATGCTTTTAAAAAATGTCTCTCAGCTGCTGTTCAGGCAAGCGTTTTCATGTCCGGGCACGTGCAGACTCTTCTCTCCTGTTCTTTTTTGGTTACATGAACAATTTGTATCAGAAGATTAAGAGTACAATATAAAGAAGAAAATATCATGTACAATATAAAAAATACACTATGTTTTAATCAACAAAAAGTAACTTTCAGGTGCTTGTAAATGCATCACCTCAGTGTGTCTGTATCTCTCTTACTCAGGCTTCCTTCCATCTTCTCTTCCATATACACACCATGTAGAGATGCACTACAACTAGTATCAGTCTATTCCTTCACTATGTGGAGAAGATGCTTCAGTGAAAATAAACATGTGTGTGTGTGTGCACACGTGTGTGTGTATCACTACTCTTTGATTTCTGCATTGGGTTTCACTATGTGCCCATGTAAATATATGATATAAAAACACAATGCTATTTTATCAAAAAGGCCCCATCATTGGACAAATAAGTCTTCTTACCCTGATATATTTTCATAAACAATACTTTAAGAGATATGAATGTCTGTGTACCTGAATTTTTCTATAATTATCTAATTGTTTCCTCTAGATTCACTTCTTAAAGTAATGGCCACATCAAAACTGTGACTGCATAGATGATTCAGGCCTACAATCTCTGCATTAGGTTGAGTCTATTTCAGAGCTCTCTGATAGGACCAGATGACAATGGAAAAGTCAAATATCTGTACTAATACAGTAGCCACTAACAACCTGTGGCTAGTTATGCATTTGAAATATGAGTAGACAAGTTAAGTGGGCTGGTTTCTAGTTTTTTTTTAAATTTTAATCTAAATAACTAGACTTGGACACAGTCTACTATATTCTAGCTTGACTTCTTTCTTAAGCTTTTCAGAGTACATATCCATTACATCTCTTAACAAATCCCATATATGACCTTTCAACCTTGAAATTAAAGCACACTCTCTTTCCTATCAAAGAACTGTATGCCCAGTCCTTCAAAGGTTCTTTATAGCTTCTGAAGGGGAAAAGAGGCAAACATCATTGTGTTCTTTCCCCATTTCATATATGGTGAAAACTAATATGGGGAAGGAGAATAATCTACCTACAGTTAGTTCAAATATGCAAATGAAACATAATCCATGGTTTCTGCTCTTTATCCATCGTTCTTTGTTAATAAAGTTAGTTCATCTTACTGGAGCCTTGGCCAGATGGAGTTCTGTTGAAAATGCATGCTGGATATCCCACACCTCAGCCTTGCCTCTCCTGGGAACACTGGCTGCTTCTTCTATGCATCTACTTATTCTTCATCTTCCCATTGCACATCGATGCTATCTACTTCTGCTGGAAACCTTCCCTGGCTGGGGACTAGCTTAAGTGCCTCCCTCACTGGCTCCTTCAGCTCTTGTCCTACTCCATGCATTCTAGATGCCTATTTCTTGGTCTGAAACTCTGTCAGAGCAAGTGCTTTGACATGCCACTGGTGTTTACTTCCTCAGCAATGAACAAAACAATTCCTCACACATTGTGGCCCTCAGGGAGCACTTGTTGTATCAGTATGGAAAATGACAAAATAAGTTATTCTCAGAGCATGTTCATTAGTAAGGTGTAAGCATTTTGAGTTTTAAAAAATAGTTTCAAATAATTCACTAATGTGATCATCAAAAATATATATAGTAAACTACTTGGATAAATGAATCTTTCTGGAAATGTTTAATGATATATCCATGAATTATATACTACGCATTCTAAACTCTGGAAGCTCCAATGGGGATGAAAAAGACAGACTCATGGATATATGACATAACAATTAATAAGGCAGTTGTCAATCTCAAATGGTGGGAAGTGTGAAGAACATGGTCAGTGAGTGTCAAGAAGACCCAGAGGCCTGTAGAGAAGAACTCATTAAAGGGCATAAGCAGATCACACCTTACATATGAAATATCACCAGTTTATAAGGGAGATAAAATACAAAATCCAAGTTGTGTTAGGAAAGGGGTAAAATCCATGCAGACATTAAGCTATAATTAATGTTCTGGTTCTTGGTGTAAGAAAAAGGCAAGGGGGTGAGTTGTGCATGTGTAATTATCTTTATGCTTATGGGACTCATGGGCCTATGTTAATGATGTATCATGAATCCAGCAGTCTGGCTAAAACAATTCTATAATGTAAGGTCCATTAAAAGAATGAATGAAGAGCAGGTGTAACATTGATTTCAGTCCTCACAATGGTTCAATGAGGTGGATGTAATCTTCTTCCCTATTTGATGTACTAAAAAGACTATGGCGTAGAGAAAACACATACCTTATTCTGCAGCAAGTGAGAGTCAGGAGCTGAACCAAAGCAGCTTCACTCCAGCACACTAACCTGTTGCCCACAATTCCACAATGTTCTCAGACTACAGAGGCTACCTACACTTTCTAGTACACTTTCTGCAGCCATGCAGGATTGTTTAAAGTAACTGAATTACATACAATTTGTAATTTAGTGTCAGAGTCCTGATAACCACATCTTAAGCTCTCAAGAGTTACACAGATCAATTGACCACTATTCCAGTGAACCTAGTCAGAAAATCCTTCACCACAGAAAGTTCTACCAGGCAGATAAAAACAAGGCTTATTAAAGCACAAGGTAACTCAATTCTTGTCTCTAAGATCTTTCTAGTCTTCTGCATTGTCTTACAAACTTAGATTTGAGCAGCTTTCCAGAAGCTTTGCCTAGGAAGGCCCTTTGGATACTGACCTTACTGTGACAGAATACAGGTGACCAGTTGGTCAGCCATCAGTGCCAACGGCTTATGCTCTGCTCTGCTCTGCCACTGTTCTCCACAAGACCCCAAACTGCGGAACAGAGAAATACTCAGCATGTGTAAATAGTTACATGAAAGAAAATAAAAGGCCTGCCACAACATCTTCAAAGAGCCGACCTTAATAGAAACACCGAATTTTTATCATTCCTTCAAAATTATTTCTCCTATTAATGTGAGCCCCTCCATCAAAGCTACACATGTTGGGTTAGTCAAGAGTTCTCCTCGCCTTGGGCAGCACATGCTTCTCCAAGTCTTCTCATGTAACCCTGTTGGCTACTGTAAATGCTACAAAGCCCACTTCAAAGCATGTGGGAGGCAGGAACAGGATCTACAAGGCCAAGGGGAAAAAAGGACTCCGGGGATGGGCTAAGATACAAAATTTGGAAAAGAAGATGAAAGCATTTATGGACATCTTCACAAGGCTATCTACATCAGTAAACTGCAGATGAAACGAAATTATCAACAACAAGGAGAGTGCACATCAGGTATCCTCAACTAGCTCCCTGTGTAGGAACTCAAGTGTCTTAAGAAGCAATGAGATGCTTTGGGGTCATTAAACGTGCATCAAGACAATCCAGTTAGCATAAACCAAGCTAGTATCATAAGAATATTCTCATTTTGTAAGTGAAAACCAAGACAATTTAAGCTTGAAATTGGCAGAGAACCTACATATTATCTGGGATCAAATTTAGATTTCCCATTGTCCACACTGAAGGGTTTATGCCACACCATGTATCAATTCACATTACTCTTGAATTTTGAAGTCTATGTCATATTTTATACTCTTCCCTCTCAATTCAGACCTACACTAGTAGGGCCTGGATAAAAAATACCTTTGAAATTCATAGCTCAGGCATGAAAAACTAAGATAAAAAGAAACTTTGGCTGATAGTTATTCTTTTGTTTTTTAGGAAGTTACATGGCAAATGCCATGCTATCAGAAACAGTGGGATGGGGAATGTAGGCTCCTTATTTAAAAATCTGTACATAAGCTGGATAATGGTTCTGGCCAATTTTCTCTATGTCCTACATAGTGTGTTCAAGACACCACCTTCCCAATCAGACTCCCAAACTTAAGAGAATAGGCTAAAACTAATGGGTCCCAAGAAAGACAGAAAAACCATTTGACATAGTTGGGTATTTGCTGAGAAGACAATCCTGCCTCTGGTTTTTTAGACTGGCTACATGTTTCTCACCAATTAGTTTTGTCTACCTGGAGCATGCTGGTTAGAAGTCTCCCTTGACTCCATAGTACTCTAGACCCTTACTTCAGCAACTTCTAAGTCCATCACCCAGGGCAGTCCTTGTGAAGACTGCTTCTACCATTACTGTATGAGCAATTCAAAGACAGATGCTTTGAATACTGAAAACAGGCATAACACAGATTAATTACCTATGATATCTGTTGAAATATAATTTGTTGAACCAGTGGGCACATGAACAAACAAGAATCTAACAAGTAGTTTCAGCTCCATGTAGGGTTAAACTATGGCAAAATGTCCCCTTAGGAGAAATCTGTTTGGGCATGTGTTCTCTTAGAGGAAGTAGGCTCCTGGATGCATGGCTTTGTTGCCTGGTGTTGCATCAGAGCATGTCTGGCAAATGAGACCTTGCCTGTGTAATTAATATCATTGGTAGAATGACTTTAAAATGAGCAGATCACATGGGTTTATTCTGGTATACCCCAAGTGACTCACGCAACCACTTAAAAGCTGAAAAGGAAGCCACAAATATTCTGCAGGGACAAAGGCTACAGAGATTTGAAAGATAACAACTCTGCCTGCCTGGATGTCATCAAGATGGGGAGCCCATGTGAAAATCAAGAGAAGGCAATTGATTCTTCAAAAACCATGAGCTTGGAGGAAGTGGCCACACCTGAGGTAAGAACCACAGACCCTGCCTCCTGCGAGCCCCTGAATGGACCATGTCGCTCAGCTTGAATTCATCTGGCATGCAGATAGCAAATCCAAGTGTTAAGCTTCTATACTTGTGATAACGTGTCATGTCAGCACCAGAGCACTGGTGCAGAGTTCTCCAAGATGCAGCTGACCCCAATACAGGAACCAGTCCAGCCCAAACTGTTAAGACTGAAGACTGATATGGGAAAGAAATGGAAATGGTCCACAAAAAGCATGGTCAGAGGCAGTTTTCCTGGTCACTCACAGCCCTAGTTATCGCGTCTGAAATTAGATTCTCGTCCATCAGCTCTTCATCGGCCAGGGACAGTAAGCCTTAGTACTCCCAGGCATTCTAAATCCCCCTCTGCCTTGCAGCCTCTTGGAGAAGAGGAACACACCTGATAAAACAAACGCTCAAAAGTTTAGAAACTAAAATCTGACCCCTTGGGCTGCTATGCATGTAGACAGTGGCTTATAGAAAGTGGGTAATGTTTAGCTTTCCCAACAGTATATCCCCATTGGGGGAATTCTTCACATGTATCTGATGGGAGGGGCTTTCCATGTAAATAGTAGATGTAATAGATGTAGTTTCCCCACGATGTCTCCCCTCACTGAAGTCTGCTTCTACACATGGCTGTATCTACTAGAGGAGCTCATCTTTTCCCACAGTTGCTGGGCATTGGAATTTACTAGTGATATAGCTTTGTGAATATAGGCAATCTCTCCAAACAGTGTGCCTGCATGTAGCCTCTCCCTACACCACTGTGTATGACTTTATCCATTCTGTGTTTATCAAGTTAAAGTCACAAAACATTCTTACTTACAAATGATGTTGGTGTTAACTCTCAGAACAAGAGTGAGACTTAGTACACAGTACCTAGGGAATATTTCAAGGATGCAAGTGACCTTTAGTTGGAACCAGTTGCTTTGCAGGGACCTAGCTACCCACTAGGTGAGACCTCGTTTCTACATCATTCCCATTGTTTTGAGAGAATTCATGCCCTACATGTCCTCAGAAAAACGACTGTGATTGCAAAACAAGTAGATTGTCATAGAAATAATGGATTGTTCTATGCCATGATTGAGTCTGAAAACAGTGCTCCAGGTAAACCCACACAGGAGACATATGACATCACCATGGGCAGACAAAGCTGGCCAGGAAGAACTCTCTATACAAGCTGGAATGGATTTGAGACATTTTCTGGGGTCACTTCCCTTAAGAATATGGCAAGGTTCCTCAGAATATTTCCACTCTTCTCAAAGGGGAGGTATGCAAGACAGGAGGGTTTCCACTGCCACCCGATGGTCTCTCTGTACTATTTCTTAGCTCTGGACAAAGCATTCTTCACAAAGTCCACATCCACTCTCACTAACGTTACTTCCCATTTTGCCCATAGTGAAGCTGTGAGTTCAGATCAGCTGCCCAAAGTCAGGAAGAGCTGAGGTGGGACCCACAGGATTATGCTCTGCTGGGAACATTTCCTGTCTTTACAGGTTTCACATTCAGTATGCACAATGTTGAGGATCCAACACCTTGATCTTTGCAGGAGTTTTATAAGCAGTCTTCTGCATTCTCTCAGCTCTAACCTGTGCAAGAGCATGCTTGGATACCCTTCTGTGCTCACACAAGGAATGGACAGTCCTTAGCTCACCAAATCCTTCCTTGACTGCTTCATTCTAGAAAGCAATTCAGTTGGCAAATGTGAGATTTATGTTATAAATAGCTTTGAATCAAATTTTATATACCTAGAGGAGAAAAAACAAAGCAAAACAAAACAAAAACAAAACAAAACAACCATCTCCAAACCTCTGCTGAGGCATTTCTGGGTCCTGGTCATATCTCTGAAACAGAACAAACTTTTGTGTCCTCCTATTTTATTAAGTTTACGTACCCTATTTACTAGTGGTTCTGTGATTCAAATGTATTCTGCCAAAAGTGTGCTGTAAAATTACTCCCCGCATGCACAAGTACCCGAAGGTGGATCTGTATCAAGAGCCTTGGACTCTTCCTAGACTGTGGCAGCCCTCAGTGAGCGTCAGTCTCCTCAGCAGCACTACCTTTGTACTTTTCCCAGTTCTGTATTATTAGTGGCACACTCCCAGCCAATGGGGACACACCAGGCCCAGCTAAGTCAGGATAGCTGCCTTCCAGTTCTCTAACTGGATAACATCTTAGACTTGGCCTCCTATACTGACCCTTTGAGCCAGCCATCTGATTGCTTGTCACCGCCTCTTTCATAGGGCACCAGACTTCTGGGGGATCGTTACTAAGATTTAAGGTCTGCATGATTAGACTGTCGAGTAGAATTCTCTTTTCTTTGGCAGAACTGCCAAGACCATCTACAGCTGCCCTGGAAGAAGACTAAAACCTGAATGTTTCAGTTCATTACAATGACTTTGGTGAAATACACAGTCTATGAAACAAGCTTCACACTCAGAGCCTGGGACTCACAGTTAAGTCAGCCTGATCCCAGCTACATAGGAAAAAATATGGTGCAGGACCTTTCCCATCACCAGAATAAAGCAGGCTAAAGAGACCTAACAATCAGAGTCCAGAGCGGTTCCTTTCATTTTGATGTCGAGATGAGCAGTACCAACATTAAATTATCTCAGGATCAAATATTGACCAGTTGTTTTTACTGACTAAATGTTACTATACAAACAAGATATCTGTAAAATAAATAATGTAATGCTCCAATCACCTTTTTTGCTTCCAGAGGAAAAGGAGGCTGACCTCTGGCTTGGATGGATAGACCATGGCTGGCAGCTAGCAAGGGGACTTAGTGCTATTCATTTAGAGCTATGGAGACCACCAAAGTCAGAGGACTGTGTGATCATCACAACAAGCCAGTCAATGCATTTAGAACAGCTCCAAAAAGTTCTGAGGAATATAGGATTAATATTCTCTAATGCGAAGCATTTTTAAGTTGATGTATCCTCAAGTCTATAAATGTCTGTATATCCAGTTGGACATATGGGAAGGGGCCAGCTTTTGGAAGAATCAGAGTATATATGCTTAAATCTGCCATCATTGTCATCTGAAACTTTTCTATCTATCCCTTTGCCTTTCTCTCCCTTTCCCTTCCTCTCCTCATATTATTTTTAATGGACCTTCTCTACTGGGCAATAAGGGCTATGGTTTGAAGTAAATGTCTTCAAATAAACATCTCTTGGTGCCAGAACTGCCTTGGGCACATATTTTTCTTTAAATGGTCCTGGGAAGTGGTTTGTTAAGCTATTATTCTCAATTAAAAACTTATGTGTTTGTTCAGTCCAATATGGGTCGCCACTTCGAGTGAAAGATCCCCTTACCATGGCAAAACCTCTACTTGTGACAAGCCTGTGCCAAGTATGCCCTAACCAGATGCAGGTCCCTGGTTTCATTAGCAGCCACTGGATTCCATGTAAAATCAGATAATGAGGGTTTTTCTCCTCTCTGCTGAGCAAATATCCTCAGCGTTTAATCAAGTCTACATACAAGAAACCTCTATATAAATACCTCCATGCAGCACAATGGTTTTAAAGCTATGGTTCATCTCCACTCTTCTGACCTCTGACTGTTTAATCTGAGAGGGACCCCGTGCAATGTCAACTAAAAATAAAGGGACTACAATATTTATTTTGGCAGATTCCATACAAATATCATTGCGGGGACATGTGGTGTGTGGGAATTCTCTACCACACACAGAGAGAAGAGAAAGGATAGGCTCTGGAGTCCATTTCTCATTTCCCACTAGTGGGATAGCATCTATTGGATAATGATGGTATTAGGCTGCAAGGACACATGCTGCTTTGGAACACTCTGCCATACTCTGTGGCTGGTTACAGGAAACCTCATGCTCCACCCCGATGGATCTTCAAAGAGTGCAAAAGAAAAACCTGGGGAGCACAAACCTCTTTGGAGAGGCTGAATCTCAGCCTGGGCTTCCTTTCCTTTCTTGTGGGCACAATTTGGGGCGTCTGAAGTTAATTATTTGCAGGTGCATTTCAGCTGTGTATAACGGAGTGGGTTCCCAATTAGGTTCTCGCAGGTGTAATTAGCAATTTCCACCTCTCTTTGAGGGGGCAAGTGGATAATTATGCCCACAAGGTGATAACCATTCCTTGTGGGGTCTAGCAGAATGCCCATTCAAGACTGTTATCTGGTTATCTGGCTTCACAAAATAGGACCCTGGGTATCAGAGGAAAACGTCAGGTGTGCATTCAGGGTATAAATGTGGAAATCTACATGGAGGGTAGGTTAGGGGTTTTCTCTGATTTGTTACATCCTTAAAAGAGTGAAGCCACAAAATGTCATAAAGAAACAAGGACCATGGGATGCACAGAATAATAAGGAAATGAAAGTCTGTGCAGACGTCAAGGAGAACTAGTTCTGATGTGGGAGTTAATCAGAACCATAAAATCAACCTTTGGTAGTACAAGAAAAGTGATCCAGTAAAAAAAAAAATCTTATTGACTCTGCAAGGTTTCACAATTAAATCATTTTCAGCTAAATCATCCTATGTAAGCTCAGATGTTAAAAGTTATAATATTCAAAAATTTAATAACACCAGAGTGTTTACTGTTTTTGATATCATTCTAAAATTCAAGTAATGTTCTTAAAACTATAAATAATTATTATATATTTTTAAAGATGGTACAATTGAAGCATGTGGTGGAAAAGTGATATGCCCAAGGTCACATGATTCATGCAGCCAGATCTCAAATGCAAGCAGGCTGGCTTCAGGTGCTAGCTAGTTTGTCATACAAGATAAGGGTTTTCGAATGAGGAGATGGAATCAGAAATAGAAGGCTCTGCTCTTCAGGATATGTCTACATGAGGCGATTCACTTGTTTAAACATTCACCCATCCATTTAATAAACTAAGAAAACTATGTGCAAAGAGAGGAATACCAAGAGAGAAGTCCAGCAAGGTGGCTCAGTGGGTAGAGGTGACTGCTGTCAAGCCCAGAAAGCTGAGTTCAATCCCTGGAAACCACATGATAGAATGAGAAAAGCAACTCCAAAAAATTCTCTTCTAATCTACACAAGCATATCATCCTCATGGGTATAAATACACATACATATACAGTAAATGTAATGAAAAGTTTAAAAATATTAACAAAGTAAGTGTCAGAGAAAGCTGGGGACCTGGAGACTAGAGTAAGAGCAAAAAACTAATCATTGTGAACTAGTTTGTCTTCTGAAGATGAATCTCTTCTTAGTAAGACAGAAAAAGTCACTTTTCTTTAATTTAACTAGTGGAAGAGGACAGATTAAACTGTGCTGCAGAGTCATATGGCAATCAATTCCTAACACATATCTTCCAGCTTTAATGGCAAGAACAGACACCCTGGTCATGGTGACCCGTGCAGGAGACAGGAGTGAATTCTGGGCAGTCCACCTGATGCACGGAAATGACCTTCCTGAGAAATCCTTTCATAGTGCAAGGCCAAGGGTTGCTGGGACAACCCCTACACCAAGGCTCTCAGTGACTGACTGCATGCATTTTATCATCTATAAAGGAGCAAGTTTTATCCATATAGTTCTCTATTTACCTGTTGGTCAGATGAGGGTCTCAAACTGAAGGGTGAAAGTAGAACCATTGTTCTCTCGGGATGTAGAAAGATTAAGAGAGCTCTGAGACCAAAGAAATATAACCATTGCTACCTGATGAGCTGAAGATATCAATAAAGGAAGATATGACCTGGTATGTAAGACAAATATTTCAACATTTCTGTCACTTGGTTCTCACAGTGGACTTAGGGGTATCCTGAATCTACAACGTTATTAGGAGTATCCTGAATCTACAACCTTATTAAGAGCTCGTGTGTGTGTGTGTGTGTGTGTGTGTGTGTGTGTGTGCGCACACACGCATGAACATGCACACACAGCATCTAATTATCCATAGTGATAAGAGCTCTTTATAGGACTCTCTGGGGACAAATGGCCTGATATTTTAGAATGTCTCACAGGAGTCAGTAGATGCTATTGGCCAGGGCTCAGAGAATTCACACATCATGCCCAAGGTGCCACAGCTGGCAAGTATCGCCACAAAGAAGCACGTGAGCACTCAGCTATATTCACACTGAGCTGCTGGGGAGCACATGGGATTGTTTTGAGAGGGATCATTTCTTTGATGTTCCCTAGGACCTCACTTAAAACTTCAAACATAATTTCTTTTTTGGCGAGGGTGTGAAGGATATTTCCACTGTATGAGTCCCTTTGCTGTAGCCGTTTCATGAACTAGCTGGACATCTGTTCAGCTGGCTTAGGAAGGCCTTGCAACAAAGTGCAACTGAAACTGCCGGGATTTTTATCCAGGCATGGTATGGACATATAGCACGGTTTGAATTTGGCAAACCGGATCTTGGCATGTTGATAGTTATCTAGAATAATGACCTTTTAAGATCCTCATATCTTCATCAAAGATTAGTCAGCACTTAACGCTTATTCCTGAAATGAGTGCTGTTACAATGAAATTATCAAGCCATCCTGAGAGCCAAGACCAGCCACGTACCTTAGGGCAATGAGGAGACCTAAGTCTAGGATGCTCTCAGTAAGCATGCTGGACTGTGTTTGTTTCCTTTTATACTCAGATATACTATTTGTGACTTAAGGACTTTTGAATGTTTATCAGTATGTCTCGACTCTCTACAGCCTCTCTCTCAATCATTCTGACCCTTCCTCTGTCCCTCCCTCCCTTCCTCTCTCCCTTCCTCCCTCTTTCATTCTCCAATCAAAATGGTTTTGCCAGGATCATTTTTGGCTCAACTTGGAGGTCAGGTACTGTGCAATGTCATTCATTTCCACTTTAAAAGACACGGAGGAATCATTTGGCTCCTTTGTGCTGAGTTAGTGGACCAAGACTGGGTCCATTTTAATGAGACACTTTATGTCCATTGTAGTCAAGCTTGCCTTATGAGAAAGCCGGTCATGGGCAGTCACCCATTTGAGTGATTTGAAGTGACCTCAGCAACTTCACCTGCCCCAGAGCCTTAAGTTCCCATCATTCAAGATGAGCCACACGCAATGCTCTTAGAAAGTTTCCCACATTCTCCCAAAGCAAATTATATTCTTCAGCTTTGTGGAGGGTGCTTCTTGTATTTGTTGGCTGAGACCCTTCACACTTTGGCTCAAGCCTTCCTCTCATGCCTTGCTGTCTCTGTGAACATTGTAAGTGCAGGTCCCCCTTCCTCCCTGCTTTGGGTGGGTGTTTACCCTGCCTGGATCATTCATGGTGTGTGTCTGCCTTTCTTAGCTTCACTACAAATGACTAGTTCAGAGATGTATCTCTAAACCATGTGGTACTCACATAGAGATGAGGAAGATTTGTGTATAACACAGCTGCACAGAGAAATGCAGTCCTAGTGGAAGAGAAGGAAGATGCTAAGTAGAAGGGGGTGCCCTGAAGGTGGCCTGGAGAGAGAGAACAGTGATCACTGAGTTCTGAATCTCCTTGGATCCTCTGAATGATGGACATGAATTCCCTTGACCTACCATGTGTGCAGAGTTTCTCTCCAGCAATATACTGACTAGAATATTTCATAACTACTTAGGAATCTATTTTACATAAAACTAAAAATGGGACTAGAGAGATTGATCGATAGTTAATACTACTGACTTCTCTGCCAGGGGACCTGGCCTTGGTTTCCAGCACCCATGTGGCAGCTGGGTAGCTATAGCAACCGTCTATAGCTCCAGTTCTAGAGGACCTAGGAGCATCTTCTGGCACACAGACTCATCTCTAGGTAAGACAGTCATAGACAGAACATAAAAGCAGCAGCTAAATTAAAATAAAAAAAAAGACAAGCGAGCAAGACAGCTAACAAGTAACCGTTGATGGGCGGCATCCGGGTGGGGGAGGGGCAGCTGGCACAGGAGTGGTGACAGCTTCAGATCCTGGATGTTAGGGGCCAGGGGAAAGTGGCAGGAAGGGAATTTTAAAAATGGCACAGAAAAGGAAAAAGAAATGGAATTAAAATGCTATACAAACATTTAGTATACCCACGTCGGAAAACAGTTTCAAGGTATCTACCAAGGCTGGAAATATACACTCTCCTGGCTTATCTTGTAAAGAGCAGCACAATTGTAATGGCTCAAACTATAACAGTCAACTATCTATCAGGAGGACAATGGATATTTGAATTATGATATAATTGAGCTGATATAAGTCGTCATATAAAACAATACAAAAAATTTCAAGTACATGTTGAATTTTATAAACATACTGAGATAGGGAAACCAGACATACAAGAGTACATAACATACAATCCCATTTGTTTTGAGTTCAGTAGGCAAGCCTGATCTATGGAGTCAAAGGTCTGGCAGGGATCAGTGCTGGGGAATAACGGCAGTAAGTGAGACAGGCCTGCGGTGGTGCAAGTCTCCAGGTTTATAATCTAGAAGCTTCATCTGTAGGTCACTGGAGTTTGTCCAAAGCTCCTCAAACTCTATACTTACTTTTGTGTTATATATTTTGTTACCTATAGTTTTCCATGTTAAGTAAAATTAATAAAAAGAGGCTCTGGGAAGGACTCAGTTGGTAAGAGACACTTCCCAACAAGCATAGGACCTAACGTTATAAAACAAAACAGGAATGAGTGGGTGCACCTGCAACCCCAGAACTGGGTGAGGACCAGGATTCTCCTAAGAGCTCACTGGCTGGCCAGCCAAGCTAGCTGAAAGAGCAGTCTTCTAACTGAAAGAGAGACCTTGTCTCATAGAAACGAGGCATCTGCTATAAAGGAAGATACCCAGAGTCCTGCTCTTGCTCCTGTCCATGCACATGGGCACACACATTTGTATACTGAGGTACATGTAATACACACACACACACACACACACACACACACACACAGAGAGACAGAGAGAGACAGAGACAGAGAGACAGAGAGAGACAGAGACAGAGAGAGACAGAGACAGAGAGAGACACAGAGAGAGAGAGAGAGAGAAAGAGAGAGAGAGAGAGAGAGAGAGAGAGAGAGAGAGAGAGAGAGAGAGAGAGAGAGAGAAAATAGTCTCTACACAATTCCTCAGTGGATATGTTTTGTTCTTGCTGCCAGTTCTACCCATGGGACTTTCTTCTTTCTATCTCTCCTTCCTTTCAGCAACCAGGGGCTGGGCCACATGGTGTCCCCATTCTGGAGTTTCATCTTCCTTATGTCCTTGATAGTACTCACACTATTCTCTCCATATACACCTAAGGGAAAGCTCTGAGAAGGCTGCATATGGGATTCCAGGGATAATTCTACTAGAAGTGAGGCATTTCTGTAACCTGGTAGAGGAATGGCCCAAATACCAAATGATGGGACAAAGGGCATGAGCACACTATTCTATACTAGTCACATGATCTTATCTTATCTTTCTGGTATATAGGTGAGATTTTATTCCAAGGCAATAGTGCCCTTAGGAAATCACGGTTGGGACTGGGACTTTAGCATATAGACAGGAAGGGTGCACAGTCTAGCCTATTTGTGATTTTAAGGCTTTTTTTTTCTTCAACCATCTGAATGCCAGCACACAAATGGTATTGGAAGTCATGGATTAAAGACAGACAACTCTCATCAGCCTATACTCAATCATTCTGAGCCTTAGAGTGATCATGGGGGAGTGGGGACACCATGAGAGTCCATTTGTAATGTGAGCAAAACATAAACTTCTGTGTGGGCAAGAAGAACACTTCAGTGCATCTCACTATTTGTACATTTTGGGTTCTAAGTGTTAAAGCAGTTAGCGGACTGAAGTTGATATAAAGAATAATACATTTTTTTGTTTATATTTTCCAACATGATGCAGGGTGGAGTAATTATTGACACTGGGGATTGTAAGAGTTCCCACAATAGTCTATCATTTCTACTCTTACTAGATGGTTTATATCAACATTGTAAAAATAAGTTGTAAAAGTAGAAGCTTGGGCCTCAGCACATGTACCTGCTAATCAAAGTCTCCGGGTATTCAGGGCCCTGAATGTTATTCAGATCCATAGCACTGGTCTATTTAGTTTGTTCTAGTTTTAGTGAATGCCGTATGTGTCCAGTTCAGCTGCTCTGGCCAGAATGTGGTTAGCACTGAAGTCAGTGTTTCCATTGCTCTCTATGGAATTCACAACATGTCCTCTCATCTCTGCATCCCCCATCCAGATAAGACAGATACTTCCCTCATCCACGAATCATCACCATCTTATCATAATTTACTGAGGTCTTACTATTTTTTCCTTAGCCATGACTTACTCTAGTAACTTTTGCTGTCTTTTAAAGCTAGATTTATAGTTGATCAAGAACATTGCCAGAGGAGCAGGAGAGGCTGGGACCTTAGTGTTCCTTTTTTCTGCAACTCCGTTTCAAGCTGTGAACAAGGAACTCTGGTTCTTGGTCAGGTCAGTGCTAAGGCAGAGAAGTTATAAGGCACCCCGAGTTCTGTCTGCTCTGTTGTGTGCAGCTCTATTGTGTGCATACAGTCTCTCTCTCTCTCTCTCTCTCTCTCTCTCTCTCTCTCTCTCTCTCTCTCTCTCTCTCTCCTTCCTCTCCCTCTCCTCTCCTCCCTCTCCTCCCTTTCCCTCTCCCTTTGCCCTCTCCCTCCCCTTCCTCTTCCCCATTCCCTTCCTCCTCCCCCTCCCCCCTCTCTTTCTGTGTGTGTGTGTGTCCAAGAGGGTGCTGAAGTCTCCTTTGCATTTCAATGATTTTTATCAAATAAAATCATCTCCTGGTCAGAGTAATCAGAAAATAGAGTATAATTTATTTAAATGGTCATATCCAGGAATAGGCAATAATGTGCAAATTTCTTACAAGTGTCCATATTTTGATATTTCTGTGCTTGTGTACCTTTGTGTAATATCATTATTCTCGAGAACATAAATGTCTATCTGCAGCTAAGCACTAGTAATTATATGTATATGTGGGTGTGCACACACATACATGCTAGGGATTAAGCCTAAATTAAGGTCCCCACCACTGAGTCACACCTCCAGTCCTATCTAATAATTCTTATTTAAAGAGTTGTGCCAATTGTTTCTACAAATTGGCAGATTTATTGCTGGAATAATATTAAATTAGTACCAGATTAAATAATAATTTAATATTTAATAATATTAAATTAGCTAATGTCAGTCATATCTCAGAACATTTTTCTCCATAAATCTAGTATTTGAACCAGAGTGGTGTCACATAGTCAAACCCATTGGCTAGTGTCAGTATCATTACTATGTTTGCTGTTTTGTTTAGAATATTATTATAAATAACAACACTATTTCTACTTCCACCCCTCTTTCACATGAACATTTCCCTTTCTGGGGATAATTGTTGAAGAAAGAAAACAAGAACAAGTAGAAGAAAAAGAAGAAAAAGCAGCCAGAGAACCGCAATGCTTCACAGAACCTTGGGCACCCCAGAAAAGCCCAGACCTGCCAATAGCCATAAAAGCTACTTAACTGAAGCAATACTGGCTACTTGCAAGGTGGGAGTGCCTGTCCTCGGAACTGGCTGGTACCACATGGTACCTTTATTTTGCCACTCTGTCAGTGACTGCCAAGAGCAGTCAATCCCGGGCTGCACTGGAGCACGCACCTATCACTGTCTCAAAATGATTGAACGCACTGTTCTAGGATGCTATTACTACATGATCTGAATAAGTGCTCCTCCAAGCGACCTGTGTTACTAAATAATAACAATATATAAGGGTCTGAAGTCAGAATTTGTTCACTTCAAGCATCACTGATTGAGGTTGGCAAATCAGAAAGCTTTCTAATTTGCAGTTCTCACTTAGGAAGAAGAGATATGAAATCTAGGATTGGTAGCATGTGACTATAATCCCATCACTTGGGAGCTGGAGGCAGGAGAATTGTTACAAGTTTAAGGTCAGCCTGGCTTACAAAGTGATTTAAGGCAAGCCTGGGCTACATTAAGAGACCCTACTCATGAAGTAGTATGGATAGTGAGTACTGAAGTTTGTTATAAGGTCCAGTAAACTCATCCACTGCAGTGCACATCCCATGCAGCCAGACAACTACTTAACCATTTCCATTCACTGTTGGCTCTGTCCAGTACAATGTTCTCCCCTCTTTACCAGAGTCTGAAACTAGATCCAGAGACCTTCGAAAACCATGTCAAATTAGCAAGCCTGAGAGTATTATTTTCTGCATTAGTTTTTATTCCTCTATATTTATTCTGTAGAAAATTTTCACTGAACTTGAAAAAAAATCAATAATATAGTTGTTTCCTTATCAATAACTACTTAAATAGTTACAAAAAGGTTTAAGATAGCTTACAAATGGAAGGCATGGTGACACATATTCTGGTCTGGGTTCCAACCTTCTGCCTGTCTCTCCTTGGGGCCAATGGCTATCACCAGAGAGTTGGATGGGGTGGGAGGACATTGAGCAGAACCCAGCCTGCTTCATTTTACCAACAGCCTTTATTTGTTACTGATGATGCCCTTCCTGTTGTCTTAAAAATGGGAAGTTATGTGTTCTAATTGTTCAGATGCCTCCAGACAATTCTCTTTTGGGTAAGGAATATTTTTTCCCTGTGTTTTTTGTGCAGGCCCTCCCCGCCCCTCTTCCAGTACGTTCACTCATTCTTGCAGTATAAAAGCTGGGTGGCTTTGGTAATAAGAGACAGGAATGGGAGTTAGTCAAGTTCTCCCCGGCTTCTTCTCTGCTACATTTAACTGTTCATAAATGCCACACTGCCTTGAGGGTAAAGGCAGTGATGAAAAGTTGGTCACCAAGGAAGCCTCTCTATAATGGTTGTTGCTTTAATATGACCATTTCCCATGTAATGAACACAGTGCTTCTCTAAAAACATGACATCACTTCTTCCATGGTTGCTGGCTCTCTGGTTCTCTTTTCCTCACTCACTGACAAACACTCCTGCATTTGAAGCTATGAAAATGTCAGGAATTGGAACTGTAGAACTCACAATTCGCAAATAAGAACTCTCACATAGAGAAATTTCTAGAATCCATAATAAGTGCAGAGCTCCTCCTGAGAGACTGTTGTTGGAGGGGAGGGGCAGCATTTACAAACCTGTTCTGCTCAGAAGCAATGTAAAAAGTCATAGGACTTGCCTGTATCCAGGAAGATCCATTGCTCTAGCTAAAGTGATTGAAACCAGCTGGGCAGTTGTCAGCCATCTTAAACACTCGCTAGGGTCACTGCTGTGCTACCAACTATGGCTGTCTGGAAAAATCACTTATGCACTCAGGGGCATAAAAGAACAAATGCCGAACTGAACTTTTAAGAGGATGGGGAAGGCTCCACAACAGCAGGCAAAGTTAACCCTTAATACAGCAGATGTCTCTTGGCAATTATAGCTTAACACTCTGAAAAACACAAAAGTGGCTCCTAAAGACTACGCTGTACCAGCAGCACATGATGATGCTAAACTTGGTAAAGAAACTTCTTTCTTGCCTCCTAAGACAACAAGAAAAAAATGCATAGTTTCTAAATAACTGTGCAGAAGGTATTATATAATATTCAAGTTGCAAGTAAAGATATAACATAGAAGTAGTTAATGAAAGTTTGTTCTTTGAAAAGACTAATAAATAATTTACCTCCAGATATACTGATTGAGAGAAAAAAAATACTATATAACTAACCCATATGAGGAGAGAAAAAGCCTAGTAGCAGCAGGCACCGTGAAACATGGATAGGAAATGTGAATAATTTTATGCTCACAAATAGGAACACAGGGGCAGAATGGATCAGATTCTTGACACAGAAAAACAGAAACAGCCAAAATAACCTATTAGAAGCCACCACATGGATCGTAAAGGTAGCTTTTCATGGGAACAACAACAGAATCATTCCATCCAAGGAGTGTGGTAGGCACCATGAAACTTTTAAAAGAAGGAAAACTTTATAGAAATGTCACTAGCAAACCTGTACTACCAAGGCCATTAAAGTCTTTAAGCACAGGGAATCTGATACCAGATAGATATTTTGAGCCTTAAAAAGGAATAAAGAAAGCAATCACAAGTGGGGAGGGAGGGAGGGAGGAGCCTGAGAGGGAAAGTTGGTGGAGGTGGGGTGGGGGAGAGGGGAACCTGATCTGGAATTGGGTGAGGGAAGAGGACTGGAACCCTGAGGGCCAGCAGAAAGAATAGAAACAGGCAACTTCAGGAGCTAGGAGGTTGGGGGGACCTTCCAGAATGCACCCGAAACCTGGGAGGTGGGAGACTCTCAGGACTCAAAGGGAGGGATCTTAGATCCCACCCACCTTCAGTCTACCTTCAGCAGGGCATCAAATGAGGGAGAGGGATGCCATCCCACAGTCAAAACTCTCACTCATAATTGTTCCTGTTTGAAAGAACTACAGGGATGGAAATGGAGAGGAGCCTGAGGAAAAGAAGGTTCAGTGACAGGCCCAAAGTGGGATCCAGGTCATGGGGAGGTCCCAAGGCCTGACACTGTTACTGGGGCTATGGAGTGCTCACAAAAAGGGACCTAGCATGACCACACTCCAGAAGACTCAATGGGCAGTTGAGTCAGATGCAGATATTTGCACCCAACCAATGGACAGAAGCTGCTGACCCCAGTGGTAGAATTAAGGAAAGGCAGAAGGAAGCTGAGGAGGTGGACAAACTTGTAGGAGGACAGTAGTCTCAATTAATCTGTACCTCCAATATCTCTCACACAATGGATGCCCAACTAACTCACATACCAGCTGATATGAGGCCCCCAGCACATGTACAGCAGAGGACTGCCAGGTCTAAGTTCAGTCAGAGATGATGCACCTAACCCTCAAGAAACTGGAGGCCCCAGGGAATTTAGAGGTCAGGTTGTGTGGGGGGATGGGAATAGGGACATCCTCCTGGAGACAGGGAGGTGGAGTGGTCAGAGGGTGAAGGGGGGTGGGGGAGGAATATAATCTGGAGTGCAAAAAAATAAACAAACAAATAAATAAGGAATAAATAAAAAGGAATAAAGAACAAAAAATTGTTAAGTTCACTGGTAAGGACAAAAAACATTTTTCTTAGTATTTATATCTCTTTAAATGATAATTAACCACCTAAGCAAGCATAATAAGAATGTTTTGTGGTGCTTAAATCAGAATAGGATTAAAACATGTCACATGAACAGCAGAAAGGCCAGGCAGGTAAGGTGAAAGAGTGTGCTCTGGTATTATCCATGGAAGGTAGATTTTATAAGTTAAAGATACATACTGCAAATATTAAAGTGACCCCCCAAATAATAAAGTCATCAGTTTTTAAGAAGCCTTGATTAAGTCTGACCACATGGCACATGCTACAGGCCCAGTGCTCAGGGAGCTAAGATAGGAGAAGTACAAGTTTGAAGCTACATGGTGACTCTGCCACACATCTTTTTAATCCACACAAATTCAACAAAGGAGGGATTAAATAAAATAGAAGGAAATTGGATGGATCACAGGGCCCCAATGGAGGAGCTAGAGAAAGTACCCAAGGAGCTAAAGGAATCTGCAATCCTATAGGTGGAACAACATTATGAAATAATCAGTACCCCCCACCCACCCACCCAGAGCTCGTGTCTCTAGCTGCATATGAATCAGAAGATGGCCTAGTTGGCCATCAGTGGAAAGAGAGACCCATTGGTTGTGCAAACTTTATATGCCTCAGTACAGGGGAATGCCAGGGCCAAGAAGTGGGAGTGGGTGGGTGGGGGAGTGGGTGGGGGAGGGTATGGGGGACTTTTGGGATAGCATTGGAAATGCAAATGAAATAAATACCCAATAAAAAAAAGAGTAAATAACCTTTACAGCTACACTATGTTTAGAAAGGTATATTTAACAAAGAATTCATTTCCTATTCTACACAATGTAAAATAGAAATTAATATTTTCAAATTGATCAACAATGGAAAAGAATTAAAACCTATACCTATGTTATAATATTGGAATTTTCCTACATTCCTGTGCAAAGAATTTGTTAAGTTCTTGACTAATGTATTCATAGCCCAGTAAAATTAATGCACTGTCATTTTCATTATCAATTAAATGAGAAATAGCATTGATCTTCACCAGCGACTCTTAATACCTCAGCACAAAATGCACTTCAGCATTACATCACTCAGACAGTTGCAGGAAAACAAGTTTGGGAACTAAATGTAAATGTGAAATTGTGTGATGTTTGAGGAACAGAAATATAGGGCATGTGGGACATTGTTTATCAGACAGATATAAGGGTGAATGAGCTCTAACCCCTGGAGTCTCAGAATTGAGAAAGGCAGGGGAAGAGCCACTTCCTACTTGCTTCAACCTGCTCTGGAACACATAACGAAGGCCATGAGAACTGGATCACTGAGGGCCATGGGAACTGGATCACTGAGGGCCATGGGAACTGGATCACTGAGGGCCATGGGAACTGGATCACTTAGCATAAACACTTGGAGTTCTCTATACTAATGAGGTATCTAGAATGTTCAGCCAATGAGCTTCCTCTTCCTGGGCATTCCTTCCTGCAAAAACTATTTAATTCCTAGTTTTCCAGGAATAAAGTGTTTGAATTGACATCTTTCAAATAAACCAGTCTGAACAAGCAAAAAAAAAAAAAAAAAAAAGTAGAAAAATGATATACTTAAACTCAACCATAATAAAACATTACATTGAATCAAGTTGTTCTAACTACCCACAATTCAAAGCTAGACGTTTCTTTTTTTTTTAATATTTTTATTACATATTTTCCTCAATTACATTTCCAATACTATCCCAAAAGTCCCCCATAGCGCCCCCCACTTCCCTACCCACCCATTCCCATTCTTTTGGCCCTGGCATTCCCCTATATTGGGGCATATAAAGTTTGCAAGTCCAAGCCCTATTTATAATAGCCAGAAGCTGGAAAGAACCCAGATGTCCCTCAACAGAGGAATGGATACAGAAATTATGGTACATTTACACAATGGAGTACTACTCAGCTATTAAAAAGAATGAATTTATGAAATTCCTAGCCAAATGGATGGACCTGGAGGGCGTCATCTTGAGTGAAGTAACACAATCACAATAGACGTTTCTTAATGGATAACAAGACTCAAATATATGCTGCCTATCAGTTTAACGACACAAATAAGAAAAGAAGTAGCACTGGGAAGATGTATACATGCTAATACTAGTCAAAGGAGAATTAGCACCAACAAACGGAATGAAGAGTATTTGTCAGGATAGAGAGGATCATTTTATAAAGAGTTACTTAGGAAATCCTCTACTGTTAAAATAGCGCATTTCAAGAAAAAAACTTACAAGCCAGGTAATCAAGACATCAAATCCAGACTTTCTAAAACACTCTCAAAATTCAAAAATAAGAAAGTAACCTAATACAAAATAGACAACCTGTCAAAAAATGACTGGTGGCAACCACACCACAACAGATGACAACCACATGCACTAGGAGTCAAGCTCACCAGCCATTAGGATGGGTAGATTAAAACTGCTCTGACATGCTACAAACCTATTAGAAGGACTATGGTGAAAAGACAGACACCACAGGCAAGCACTGGATAGTGTTTGCAGAATCTGGTATCTCATGCACTGAGGCTGGAAGTGTAAAATGGTACCAACAATTTGGAAAATGGGTAAAGAAATGACTTAAAAAGCCAAACATACATTATGTTATCACCCACTCCACTCTCAGGTATTTACCGGAGAGGAAAGGAAACATACATATACAGGAAAATATCACACACAGGTAATGGCAACTTTATTAATAATAGTCTCGAACGAGATGCAATTCAAATGTCTAACATTAGATAAATGTATCAACAGTATGCCAATGTTGATGGCATATTAGTATGCAGTAAAAGGAACTACCCGGTGATTCACATAATGTACTTGAGTGGAAAAAATAAAGTAGAGTTACATTCTATACGATTCTACCCCAGGCTAGTAAACATTTTAGAAATGGCAAAAAGATCAATAGCATAATGATATGAAGCATATGATTCTGTGCTTGGAGTGGATAGGCTTAGAAAAGCAGGGGTGATGGGTTACAGAAGTATTGTGAAATCTGAAGTAGTAGTAAGACATATATATATATATATATATATATATATATATATAAGGGTGGGGAGTTAGGTGAGCGGGTCTATATCTATATCTATATCTATCTATCTATATCTATCTATATATAGATAGATATAGATATATATCACAGTGGCATTTTGAAATCTGGAGGAATTAGGGATCTATTTATCTTGACTATTTTATACAATCATCCATGTCAAAATGCATCACAGAATTTGTAAATGAACTTGTTGTATTAAAAAGTTCTATTAGTGAGTGAAATCTAGTGGCCATTGACATGATAATGCAGTGGCCTTTGATGGGCATTCTCTACCTTTGCTCTGTGGCAAGTGCCATGCTACGTGCTTCCCATGTAAGCACTAACTTAACTGTTTTTGTAAGCAGGTGCCAAGTGATGTTATGGTCCCATGATGAGGGAGAGACTAAGACAAAACGTGGTCAGCTTCCACAAAGTCAAATGGCTTTATGTGGACTTGGTAAACACATGATGGGGTTAGGGGTGGGGAGTTACATGGGAGGGTAAATCCATCCTAGCTGGAAATTCATCCTAGATCTAACTTCTAGGCCCAAACTCTGATTACTTCACTGCACAGCATTCCTTGCAGGAAACAAGAATCAACTTATAATGCCTATATAAGTGCTGATTAAATTCTACTTTCTCTAATTGGCAGGGTTGAGACTCAATTTCACCTTTTCTTGGTTTTCATGCAATCAAACAACCTTTGGAAGAATAGCTGCAGTGAATTAACTCAAAGCAACACATAAAACTACATGGTTTTTCTTGTTTTTTAAACTGGGGGCAGAGAGCAACCTTCACCATAACTCCACTACAGAATTGCAACTAGGTTTTTCTCCCGCCCCCCAAAGGTTGAGAAGACAAAAAATCAGAAAGAGATTAAAAAATATGTCTAACGCCAGAAAAAAACAAAAGAAAGAAAAGAAAAAAAAGAGTATTGTTGAGACCAGAAATTAAAATCAGGTTGGCTTAACTCAAAGTTCAATGACAACTGACTCTTTTTAAAAAAAAATGATGTTCAAAATTCTACTGACTAAAAACTATGCCCTTAAGACAACCCTGGATGGATCAGAAGTGTTGAAGGTTTCAGATGAGCAGAGGCATACTCACAAAGGAATGTGGCTGTCCTGTCTCAGGGACAGCAATGAATGCCTAGCTCTCCCTGTCCCTGAAGACAATGCATTCCAAGCTTTCAGACCTATTGAACACCAGAAGGGCTCTGCTATTCAGCTGTCCGGCACCCTTGCTATCTCAAGGTTAACTAATCGTTTTCCTTTATAATTCGCTGGAGACTGATAACTATTATTCCCCTTGTCCAACACATACTGACAAGTACTCTGGCTAAATATAGGTTGCTAGGAATTGGAGTGGAGAATTTTTGTAGCTCAAGTTTATCAAGGATATGTAAGCTCATGATTCCAGGTCATCTCATTTACCTTGGTAAGGGACGAGGGAGAGAAGAGGAAGGGAGAGATTAAATATGAATGAATGTAACATGACCATTCTGCTTTCCAGATCAAGACCCAAGGAAACAGGAAGCAGGGTGCGACTACATGTCCTGTCATTCTCCTGCTTCCTGATTGGCAGGAAACGCCCAGTGATCAAAGTTGTGTGTGTGTGTGTGTGTGTGTTTGTGTGTACATATGAAGGAGATCAAGGAAATGGCCCAACTGTCAAAGTGCCTGTCACAAAGCACAAGGGCTTACATTCAGATCCCCAGTGCCCAAGTAAATGTGGGGTATGATGCACATATCTGTAAGCCCTAGTATTGTAGGGCAGAGGCAGAATGATGTCAGAAACTCATTTGCCAATCAATAAGCTCTGGATGCTCTAAGAAACCCTGTCTGAGAAATAGGACAGAGTGGTTGAGAAAGATACCTGACACTGACCTTTGTTTTCCATATGTACATATACCATCCTTCCACACACATGTACTCCACTAACACACAGACACATGCATGCACATGTGGGCATGCACACACACACACACATACACACACTCACACAGTAAATGAGGTGACTTAAGAGATGAGTTTTATATGTAAGTAAGAAAAAATAAGAAAAAAGAGTAAGATATGGAGAAAGCATTATAAATACATATAAATGATAAAAATACATAAAATTCAAGAACAAATACATGCAGAAGTAATGATTGTTTTCCAAAGATCCCTTCTGAGTTATCAAAGTTTACCTTGTCTGGGACACTCAACTAAAGACAACATTTTTCAGCCTCCCTATAACTAGATGTGGCCCTGTGTCTCTTTTGGACAAGGGATGGGCCCAGTAGTCAGAGATAATAACATGCAGGCTGTACTCCTAAAGGAAATATTATGTTCTCCCTCATCCCTTGTTCCAGGGGCAAATGCACAGGCTAGAAAGAGGGGGAACCAGAAACTGTACCATGCTGCTGATGCAGTAACACAGAAAGAGCCTGGGTCGTTCGTGTCTCCCAAAGACTAAGTCAGTTTACCTGGCCTATATTGAATTGGATGTAAGGAAAGAACAAGTTTAGCCATGAGACTTTAGGGTCTCTTTGTTATAGTAGACTGTTTGAAGTCCAAAATAGCAGACCAGATTCTATGAAATTGCTAATTTGTATAATATATTGAAAAGATAGGAAGTAGACTTCCATTGCCTTGTGTCAAAGTCTTCTAGAACAGCTTCCCCCAAGCAGTGGTTGATGAGTTAAGTCCAAGAAGACATGAAAAGTGTAATGTATTGTTACAGGTTTAGAACCTACAAAAATAGAGGCCAGTTACTGAGACCGTTCAACTTTCCATTACAATTTCTTTCTGGGAGTTTGAAATATTTCACTTCTACTGTGGGCTGCATGCGGAGAGGACTTCCTGATGAAAAGCACAAATTCTTCTATTCCCATAATCCCCCTGCAAAGCTGTGTGGCCCCCAGTGTTTCTAGTCAGACCTGTTGGCTCCTTCCCTTGCAAAGGCTCCTTATTACATCAAAATCACACTAGATCATATTAGCTTTCCCCTTCAATTTCCTTTTGTAAAAGCCTGAAGCCTCATCACATCACAATGAACTATTGTAAAAATATATGGTAACAAACGTTTTCTGCCAGCCTCCACAAATTGGAGAGAGGCAAGTCCCATACATTTGCACCACATTTACTCCAGACCATATTACCTGTAGAATCACTTGTGAGTTCTCAGATAAAAGCAAATAGTGGAAATCATGCCAAAACAAATGAATAGTCTTCAATTCTTTCAAATATTAAATAATGAGATTTTCCCTCATGGAAAAAAAAAGAGGAGTAATACACAGCAGTAAGGTCCATTTTCATGAAAAATGAGGTATGGACTCTCTCTCAACACCTGAAGCAGATATATTCTACACATGTCTTTTATTCCTGGGTATATGTGCGGTGGGAAGTGCGTGTATGTTCATCCAAATATGATCAGTGAAAAAGCAATGCAGCGCTCTGTATAGTAAGTAGTTCCTGGTTGGATTTGAGTTAGAAATGTCCTCCATTGACTTGTACAGTAGAACACTTTGTCGCCTGCGGGTAGTGCTGTTTGGGGAGGTTTAGCAGGTGTAGCCTTCCTAAAGGGAGTGCATTATCAAGAGGGAGGCTTTGAGAACACGTGGTCTTGACCTACATTTAGTTTAGGCTGTCTGCTTTGTGTCTGTGCTTGAGATGTAATCTCTCAGCTTCCTGCTATGGCCACCAGGCCTGAACACCATGGACCAGATATGTTTGAGGCAAGCAATGCCTGAGAGGGGTAGACTCCTGAAATGCTCAACATATTCTGGTATTTGAGTTGGGTCCTAATGCTTTTACATACGTGTTTATTCCAGGCAAACTTACTAAGCTGAAATCTGACAATCTGTGCATAGTCATTCAATAAAATACATAATTTAAAAAAATTAAAGAATATAGTAATTCTAAAATACAATCGTTGTACACTAAAACCAAAGAAGGACTAAAGGAAACACCAAAGAGAAAAGTCGAAACTGAAAATACGAGAGCACTTAGGAAAAGATGCTTAAAGGGTTCTAACACGAACAATACAGAACTCCGACACTAACTGCTGTACTTACAAGTTGCGGTTTTTACTCTTAAACATCACTCATGGAATTACTTAGAATTCACTTCTCTGTAACCCATCTCAAAAGAACATCACATCACTTCTCTCTCTAGATTATCTGTGGTGAAACAGAAGTCTTTGGGCTTATAATGCCTATACCCCCTGGAAACAAGAATCATGTAGTTCTGAGATGGATTGAAATACCTTGGTCACAGAAGCCCAACTTAGTTTTTCCATGTTGACAGCCACCTACACAAAAGATTTTGCAAGCCAGACAGACAGGTGTATGCTGTTCAAGTTGATTTTTAAGAGCCAAACTTAAAATACCAACCAACCCCAGCACTGTGTATAGAACAGAGTGCTGAATGTCTGGGGGAAGGGCAGCTTCAACATCTGTCTAATGACTGAAGTTATATCATCCGATTCTCTCTGCCTCCTGCTTCCCCCTGTCCCTGGCTCCTCTGTGTTGGCTGTAATGTCAGGTTATGTGTGTATGATGTGTCTTGTGAGCAGAAAGATGTCAGAGAGATGGGAAGCTTCTGTTCCAAGACAGTGTTCTTAGTGATATCCTGCAACCAGAAAATGTAACAGAAAACTTAAACCACAAGGTTAATGGCAAGAAGGCAACCAAGGAAGTTTCAGATCTTGTTCTTGAGATATTTTTTTTCTGTATTTTTGAAGAAAAGTGGGTATCTTTTAAAGTATGACCAGAAAACTAAAAATATGTAAGAAAAGATGAGGAGGCTTAAAAATTAATGCCTAAATAGGAAACAAATACAATGGCAAACACACATGGTCACGGAGCATAATAAATGGAATATATCTTCAGTGTCCCATCCATCAAACAAAATCAGTAAGAGGAAGAAAGAAGCAATTCATGAAGAAAACGAAGTATAAATACACATACTTGAAACACGTCCCCATTTACTATAAACCAGTCAGCCAAACCAGGAGACAGATAAATAGGATTTCCCCTCATTTCTATTGGGAAGGGGGTTTCCAATTAAAAAAATACATCTTTAAAATTACCAAAAGTTATTGTTGGCAAGTGTTTAGAAATGAATTGTTTCATATGTAAGGGCAACAAAATCTGGAGACAAACCCAGCATTCATTCACAAGGAATAATTAGGTATATCATGATGTCATGCATAAAGAAGAATACTCCCCAGCTATTAAAATAATAGGAAAATCTGTGTTCATCTACAGTACCAAGCTCATATGATGTTACTAAGAAACCCAGGTTATGCAGCAGAAGCAAAAAGTATTTCACTACTTGCAAGAAAGAGGAGGAAGGGGGTGAGGAGAGAAGGGGGAGAGGGAGAGAGAAAACTCTCAATGGCTAAAACATCAACAGTGACTAACTCCACACGATGATGGAAATGATTCAGCAGAGCTTAGACACAACCAAATGATTGATGCTGCAATAATAGTAACCCTTTGTTTTTATAACTATTAAAAAGGTTATATTCACTTAGAAAAAACAAGAATATAACCAAAAATAGCAAAATAAAGTATTTGAGACACACTTGGACCTGATGTCCATGACGTATTCCACCCTAGTTGACCTGTCAGGCTGTCTTTCCCATCTTCCTCTTTTCCCCTGAAGGCAATCTGTTTCCATACTGTATTCACTTGACTTTCACTCAACACTCAGTGTGTGTGCTTTTTCTGAGCCCCGCTCTTCTCTGTGTTCCCCTGTCTTTTGTTCACAATCACTTTCTCCACAAGATTCAGCAGAGATTGTTGGCCAAGCCTCTTGACCTGTGCCTGGGTTCCTAACATACTTTCGTTCCCTCTTGTCTTTCACTTTGCAGAACCATCCTCCTGTCACCCTTCATGGAAACCCCAGAGCTCCCTCGACTCTAAACTCCTTACTGTGACATTCCATCTTGCTGGTTCAAATCTGTACAGCCAGCCCTCCCCGTTCACACACACTCCTTGCTCGCTCAGTTCTGAGCACCCAGTAACTACTTGCTTCTAGGACAACTTAGCATTCTCAACTCCTTTACTATCCCATACCATTGGTCATAGTGTCTCCTAATAAATTAATGTCTGATTCACCTGCCACAGACATTCTAATTATTCTTCAAGATCTGCACTACATTGAGTCCCCAATGAAGTCTTTGCTTAATCTTCAATTTAGAAAAATAGTAAACACAAAACATTTTTCTTGGTCAATATCCTATTCTTTTAAAGAGTCCTTTTCTCTTTATTGCAATGTAGAGTTTTCTGAGTCCATTTCTTTAAACTTGTCTTTGTATTCCTGTGTGTGTGATATGTATATATGATGTTTTATATATGTATATATATGTAGATGTATATAGTGTGTATATATATGTGTGTGTGTATAAGATATGTATATGTGATTATATATATATTAGATCCTTTGAAAACACACACACACACACACACACACACACATATATATATATATATATATATATATATATATATATATATATACACAGAAAGTTAAGGAACCCTGTTGCCCGCTAGACTATATGCTAGACAAGACTATATCTGGCTGTTCTCAAAGCACACCCTGCTTGTGGGCACTGTCACTTACTTTTCCCATGCGGCTAGAAACAATGTTGAGTGAGGAAGTGACTTATCAGAAACCACTGGCATTTAGATTCTATTCCTAGGCAGCCCTCTGATTCCAGTCAATCCTCTGATCATGTGGTCCATATGAATATATATGGAACTAGATGATATATGGAACTAGATGGATCTCAACACACAGAACCTGATAGATCCAAAAACCCAGTTCCAAAAATGGTCATTGCCTAAAGATTTCAGTTTGCTGTAAGCTGAAAATTCTGTACCCCAGGGTCTGTTATTCCTCTTAGTCTGTGTTCCTCTGGGAACCCCACTACTTCCTGAGCAGTGTCTTCAATTACATGTGGTGTGTTTCAAACTTCTCTGTGTGAGCTTGGTTTTTTACAGAATTCAAATTCTTGCTTTCTCCCATTTCCAGTGTCATCAGTGGTATCTATACCAGAGATGCCTAGTCCACTCTACTGATAACTGATGCCTTTCTGTCTCATAAACTGCCTGTTCCCTGCCTTCTTAGTCTGTATTTTAGACTTAGAACTCTGAGAGGCTATTGAACTGGAATGTCTCCCAAACATGCTTCTTACTACCATTGTGGGTACCAGTATCTGTGTGCACTGGAGAATCTGGAACTTTAGGTGACTTCTAGGATTGCTCAAATTGTGAGATGCCTGGTACTTGGTCCTCCTCATACAGATAACAAAGTCTACCCACTCCCAACTTGGTTTCCCAGAGCTAACACAAAATCGTCAGTGTGGTAACTTCAAGTGGTATGGCTCTGTAGTGCAAAGCCAAGGCTTTAGCCTGGGTGGTTCCTTCCATAGGCTCTGAGAGAGCAGCCAATGCTCAGAGCTCTAGTTTCCATTGACTCCTGGGAATTCTTAATAGCCTATGATTTGTAGATGCACCATTCTAGCCTCTGGCATCTTTCTAGGAACTTCAACCTCTGTCTTCATGTTGCATCTCTTATTCTGACTCTTCAGGACATCCATTGGTGAGTTTTGGAGTCCATCTCAAGTCAGGGTAATCTCATCTTGAGATACTGTTCTACTTACAATCATCAGATCATATGCTGAGGTTTTAATGAATGACAATTCACAAAGGAGCTACTAGTGGATTTGTGACAACATTGGCATAAGGCTTATTATATAGCAGAGTTATTATAAATTATTTACATCAACTGATTTTACTCTGACAGTGAGAAAATAATCACTTTGTTTTATAAATGAGGAAGATAAAGACATAAATGGGTCCAGCAGTTTTCCCAGGTAGTATTGCTCAGAAACTCATCCTCTTACCAGGGTCACCTGTCTAAGGGTTCATCAGGATCTCACTGTCCTATTTAATAGCTGGGACCACTCGTATAAAGTCACATTGTTAATCTCAGGGCCCCAAACCAAACCATCTTTGTCAAAGCATAACATATATGAGATCACAGTTTCTACCTGACCACACCAAATATCACTAATAGATCCTAGAATTTGTTTCAATTTATTTTCCTGGGCCTGCAATAAAATACCCTGACAAGAGCAACTTAAGGGAGAAAGGGTTTATTTACTTTGGTTCATAGTTCAAGAGTGCAGAATATCATGGCTGAGAACTCAAAACAAGAGCTTGAGGCACACCCATAATCCAGAACAGAGAGTTAGGATGCCCTGCTCAAAGATTGGGGTCACTCACAGTGGGCAGGATGCTGATTAAGGTAATCAAGATAATTTTCCACAGTTACGCTAAGGCCCATTTTCCAGGTGAGTGTAGATTTTGTCAAGTGTCAACTACAGAGCTCTTTCCTACAGAAATTTGTGTTCACCATGGTTCCAGGTGGTACTCAGACCAAGGCCTCTTTGTCATCTTAGTTCTAGAACTTTCTCCACACCTTCCTTTAGCAGAGTCTTTTTAAGTAGCAGATATGAGGAAAGAAAAGGAGGGAGAACAGCAGAGGGAAGGAGCGAAGAGAGGCTAGGAGGATGACTGAAGCCTGAGGTTTCCTCTTCTGCGTCTTTGGTGGCTAGCTGCCATCATCTCAGCTTCTAGGCTGTCCTCCCCTATGATGTGTATCTGATGACAGACATGAGCAAGACTGGATCACATCAACACAACAGACAGCCAGACAGAAGCCTGGGCTCAGAATCCAGACCCCACCAGACTTTGTTTGAAATTCAGAGACTGTCTGGGCTTCAGGCACATTCTTGGAAAAGTTCTGGTGTTAAGAAGAAGCCCGGCTTCAATTGGTGAGGGGAAAAAACCCAAATAATGAGTTTATTTGTAAAGCAGTGATGGAGGTGGGCAGTGAACTGGGACACGCATGGCAAGAATACAGCAGGTGCTGCTTCTGGGAGCTGCTTCTGCTCTGCATCCCGAAGTCCAGGCTTCACTTTTGTTTTTAAAGGTTTGTTTGTTTGTTTTTGTTTGTTTGTTATATGAGTACACTATAGCTGTCTTCAGTCACACCAGAGGCTGGCATCAGACTCCATTACAGATGGTTGTGAGCCATAATGTGTTTGCTGGGAATTGAACTCAGGACCTCTGAAAGACCAGTCAGTGCTCTTAACAGCTGAGCCATCTCTCCAGCCCCATCCTTCCAGACTTTATAATCCAACTTTTCTTCCATGAACTTTTCCACAGAGAATGGCACTTCTCTACAACTATTTACAATGATTTAGGCATAGATTTTTTTAACCATGTATACCAACTACAGGGAAAACACTAGAGAAAAGAATACCAAGGAGATAACAAGATTTCTATAGGTTATAGTCAAAACCTGAAAACCTGGGGTCAGTAGGGACTTCTTCAGATGGGATCACACTTTTATTATGTGACACACATCAGCAGCTAGACCTGGGCAGTTTGACTCAGACAATAGTTTCCTGTCTCTTCTTGTAGGTCTAAAAGTAATACTTTAACCTAATGTAGCACACAGTATATTATATATTATAACATAATATATTATATATTGTATATTATACGATTAAATATAAATGTATTACACTTATTCATTTATCTATATAAATAAAATATAAATATTCTATATAATTCACAAAACAATTGACTTGATAGATATGCTTTATATCACAACTGAATGTCACTTGCTAACAATTACCTTTTCTGTTTTACTCATACTGAAGACAGATTCTTATGCTCAGTCAATTCTCTCACAGGTGAGACAAGCTCAGCCTAGAAAGATAACCTGAACCACTAAGCATCCCCTACCTGTTAGTAATAGACCAGGGCCAAGGGCATATTTCCAAGCCCCAGCTCTGCCTGTCACAGCCTCTTTGGAGACAAAGACAATTGAAATAAGAAATGACAGCCTCACAGCTGAGTTACTGGAGGGATAGCTGTACCTGTTCTTTTGACTCTTCTCAGTTTCTCAGCTGGAGCCATTACCTGACTTTAGAAACTCCTCCTGCATCTACTCAGTTCTCTGCCTCCTACCCTCACCTTGCTTCACTCAGTAAGAACCTGATGGTAACTCAGACATTGCTTCAAAGTGACTCACTAGAATTTCTTCCGGAGCCTCTGGCCACAAATGACTGGCATAGTCACTAACCTTTGTGAACGTTTCTCACATCTGAACACTGACAGCTGAGCTCCATGATATTTTGTAGGTGGGGTTATCCTATGAAATGTCCTTGATCTCTACACCCCTGATGACAACAGTCCCTTCACACTCCCTTCTACCCTCCTCTCCAGTTACAACAGCCCAAAACAACATCTCCAGCAGTCAAACATTCCCTTAGAGGACACAATCACCCTAGGCTGAAAATATTTGATAGAGTAAGACACTGTTTTAAAAAATGTACTGACTTCTTCTGGGCTCCCATGTCTTAAAAATGCCACCACCAGCTGACATGCCAACCAGAGAGATGCTCAACATACAGACTATAGCAACTTAATGCCACTGAACTGAACACTTTAAAGTGCTTGAAATGCTAAATTTCATGTCTAATATATTTTATCCCAATTTTAAAGCTGATCCCAAGCTTTAAGCAACCTCAAAGCAACCAGCTACATTGTGGAACGTTCCTACTGTTATCCTTTATTTCTTCTGTTGTTGCTTTATTTTATTTTCTGAAATGATCCTGGTCTTATACTTTATTTCTTCTGTTGTTGCTTTACTTTTTTGTTTCTGTGTTTGCTTGCTTGCTTTTTCTAACGTTGAACCCCTGAGCTAAGGAACCCAATGACTACAATCTTCTTTCACTTCAGGAGTCTATAACTGCTAGAGAACGTCGTACAGACATACCAGACTTCTGGGGGCTCCTGATTTAAGAGCCTTCTTGTGAAACACATCAAAACCAGATCCCCTAAGGACCTGGCCTGTGGGCCACAGAAGCCCAGAGACCTTCCAAATGCTGGGATGCTCTTGACGAAAGATGGTCTGGCATTGAGCTGTGAGGCCATTATTTTCATTTAAACCATACATGTCATGTCCTGTTTGTGAGAAACACGTTAAACAACTCAGAAACACATTCACAGTGGGCTCTGAAGTGGGCTTCACATTCCTATGGGCTGGTGTACTGTAAACTGTGGGAGGCTGCTAGGGAGGGTGGGATGGCTCATCCCCAAAGCTCTACTGACAATGGGGCCTTCCTGTTCTTGTCTGATGTGTGCCTTACAATTTTCTTCTGCTCCAGAGTATGGTGAGCTCACAGAGTCTACAGGAGCTGGGGTTCCTTAGAGATTCTGCCTCAGTACATTTTATCTTCATTACAATGTGAAGGCTTAGGCTAGGGAAATATCCAGAAGGAAGAAACCTGCCTCATTTCCACCTACATTGCAGGAAGTCCATGGCTGAAGGGCAACTTAAGGGGTGAGAACCAGCCGAGTGAAGGCGGACTCTGGATAGCGAGCCCTCCCATAACAAAAGCACCTCAGATGGCATTGCTCCCACCCCCTGGACGGTGAGTTATAGCATCACAAAAGCACAGCAATGTCCAATCAAAGAGGGTGACACTCCTCATTCTCACATGAGGCAAATGACTGAAACATGGGGAAACCCACTCGGTATGGTGTTATTTGAACTTTACCTGCTACACTTATGAAAAATACAGTATTTATATGCAGACCTCTTAGAGTAGTCTGGCTGAATATATTAAAATTAGAACCTAAATCTAGGACTGCTGCCAAGTCAAATAATAAACAGTGTGATAACTATGTCTGCTTGTGTGCCGTGACATTTCTTTAGGGGTAAAGATTTATCTTTTTAACCACACATATGACATCCTGTGGATGTTTTTGAAAAATTGAACTATTACCTCCAAGGGCAGATTAAAGGAACACAGAACCAAACCGGATAAATGTACCACAGAACTCATAAAAATATTTTCAAAGGAATCACATGGTCCACTAGGTCAAGGATGGAGTAAGGAGACATCTCAAGAACCAACATTGTACCTATTAGGATTTGTTAGGGATGTGAAGGCAAAGTTTGGTTAAGAATTTAGCCTCCCTTTTCTGGGCTGACAGTTCCCTTGTCCTCTGGGATGTAGATTTTGCTTTGGCTTCACACAGCCCAGGGTCCTGAGTGTCTTCTGTGGAACCCTGAGCAATGATATCTATCACTCTTTGTTCTACACCATCCTTATTTCCCTCCAACCTGTCTGCCATTGGTAAGACAGATGGACATCATACCCTTGGACCTGGACAGATGAAGGTCAAACTCTTCTTGGCACTCTTAGAAGCAGCCCCATCTCTGCCTTTATTTTAGATGCAGGAGAGTGTCCAGTATATCTCCTTATATACATTGTTGATGGTAAGTGAAATGTAGATTTTGACTGGGCCAAGACACTCCAATTTTTTATCTTTGGACATCAGCATCCCAGGGTGTTTAGTGGAGTCTGTTCAAGATATTGTGATTTCAGGTGGTAGCTTTTTTTTTGTAGGATAAAACCCTATGAATAGCATATATCACTCAAAGAGTGGCTTAAGTCACAGAAAGGCCAATGACACATATAACTCTGGAAGAACTCTGTGGGATATCTATAACTAAATCCTATTCCTTCGCCATTGAAAAAATTCATTCAGGAAGTTCTTACTAAGCTCTGGTGCTACAGAGAAAGATAGAAGAAAGTCGAGCTCCCCCGGCCCCCCGAGAGCATCCAGTCTCAACAGGGGACAGTGAAAAAATGGAGCTCCTTATAGAGACACACACTTACATATTATATATAATGTATATGTATGTGTATATATATATATATACATATACATATATACATAAATGTATATTATGAAAATATTATATACATAAAAAGTTGCACATGAATGTTCACAGAAATATCATTTAAACTCACCAAAGAATGGAGATGACTCAAATGTTCAATAACTAGTGAATGAACAAGAAAACCTTAGTGTGTCTACACTAGAAGTTATTTGTCAGTGAAAATAAACAGAATATTGACGTGTGCCGTAGACTGCAGTGACCTTGGGTGTAACATGCAAAGGAAAGATGCCAACTACAAAGGCCACCCAGTATACAGATGTATTTAAGGAGCATGCCAGAAGGACCAATCCAGAGGCACAGTGAGGAAGGTGCTGCAGGGTCTGGGAATAGGGCAAGGCAGAGGGACTGCTTAGTCAGGATGAAGCTTGGCATGCAGTAGTGAAGTTTTGGGGAATCCGATAGTGAAGATGGTATTACAGTATTGAGAAAATACTGAACATCACTGCATGTACATTTTATTTTATTTTTTATTAGGTATTTTCTTCAATTACATTTCCAATGCTATCCCAAAAGTCCCCCCATACTCCCCCTTCCCCCTCCCACTTCTTGGCCCTGGCATTCCCCTGTACTGGGGCATATAAAGTTTGCAAGACCAATGGGCCTCTCTTTCCAATGATGGCCAACTAGGCCATCTTCTGATACATATGCAGCTAGAGACACGAGCTCCATATTGTTGTTCCACCTATAGGGTTGCAGACCCCTTTAGCTCCTTGGGTACTTTCTCTAGCTCCTCCATTGGGGGCCCTGTGATCCATCCAATAGCTGACTGTGAGCATCCACTTCTGTGTTTGCTAGGCTCCGGCATAGCCTCACAAGAGACAGCTATATCTGGGTCCTTTCAGCAAAATCTTGCTTGTGTATGCAATGGTGTCAGCGTTTGGAGGCTGATTATGGGATGGGTCCCCAGGTATGGCAGTCTGTAGATGGTCCATTTTCTGTATCCATTCCTCTGTTGAGGGGCATCTGGGTTCTTTCCAGATTCTGGCTATTATAAATTAGGCTGCTATGAACATAGTGGAGCATGTGTCCTTTTTACCAGTTGGAACATCTTCTGGGTATATGCCCAGGAGAGGTATTGCTGGATCCTCCGGTAGTATTATGTCCAATTTTCTGAGGAACTGCCAGACTGATTTCCAGAGTGGTTGTACAAGCTTGCAATCCCACCAACAATGGAGGAGTGTTCTGCATGTACATTTTAAAGTTGATTTAAATCATGAATTTTGGTATATCTTTTGTTTTTAAATGCTAATAATCCCTATTCTGTCCTCTTCCTGCTGACTCTTCCCTTGGTACCTTGTTCTCCCTTCTCCCCTTACTGGTTTCTTCCTCATATTGACATTTTTTCTTTTTGTAACACAAAGCTGTTCCTTGACCCATTTTGGCTGGGTAAGGGAACCCTTTTACCCATTCACCAGCATTCCTTGCACTTGCAATATTAAGTGATCATCCCCATTATTATATCTAAAACTTGTCACCAGTCCCAGTAGAAAACAATAGCGTCCTATTGTGTATCCTTGGCGGGCCTTGAATTTGCTATGTAGACCAGGCTGGCCTAGATGTATATATGATCTGCCCACCTCTGCCTCCTGAGTGCTGGTATCACAAGCTTGCACCACCACACCTGGCCAGCTTGACTCTCCATACTGAAAATAAAACAAACAGAAACTGACAAAATCAGGGAACAGGGGAGCTGGGGTGTAACTCTATCATGGTTTGTTTTGAGTTAGATGTGAGGTCTATGCTGAGAATAACTGGGCCTGTTGGACAGCACAGAGGGAAAGCCCATGAGTAGAGAAGGCATGTCTGGCCAGCCTGAGCTTCTGATATAAAGGTGAGAACTACTGCATTTGGAATGGAATGGATTGAGGAGTCAGCAAGTGCAGATTCACCTCAGGAATGGAATATTGACACTTTCCACCACACAGTCTATGCAAAGTCAGCCACCAAGCCAGTTTAGCTCCAAACTGTCAGGCCTGGCCTCTCCTTTCCCATGGGGCACTAACTTAAAAACACAGTGCAACTGTTGCCCCACATCTTGGCATACTGCAGCCTCTTCACTGATACTCACCTGCATGCATGCATACACACATACATGTATGATTACACAAACACACATACACATATACACAGGAGAACTAAAATACTTCTAACAGGGAACATGCACTACTTAAAGACAAAGATAGCAAAAGTCTTATTAGTGGAATTAAGGAGAATTGGTTCCTATTCAGCACCATGTCCTCAGTTTTATCTTCTCATGTCATTTCTGCTCCGAGCTACAGCATGGTTTATATAGTACATGTCTTTGGTCCATGTAAGAAGGAATTTAAATTTACTGTGCTGGCAGGAGAAATGAATTTATAAACTCTACATACTTAAGTGTGCTTAAAACACTCGTGATAATAAGCTGCAGCTAGGCAAATGTGTGATCTAAACGACTCTGAGCAAAAATATTTGTCTCTGCTGCCGATCACACAAGTGCAAGACTGCTCACGGTGGAACAGAGATGGAGCTGTGGCCCTGCCAAGAAGCCTTCAAGATCAGGCAGAAGGTGCACACCACTCACAAACCGAGAAGGAATTGAAACACGCTCTGTGATATAGCCACATCCAAAATGCAATTCTTGGACGAGTGGCTTTTGCCCCGGCATGTGGCTGCAGGGACACACAGGGAGAGGCCATCCTGAGCACCACATTGCCTTAAGGTCAACTTGGATCCTGTTTTCCTGGCATGTAGGACCAGAACTCAGACTAAGATTCTTACAGAGGTCCCTGGTGTCAGCAAGTCTTCAGAGAGTGAAACTCCTCCTCTCTCTTTGCCCAGTCCCTATGCCTGCCTGGTTCTAGCACTGCCTCTTTGATCTTGTACAGGTCGAGCCTGCCAGGGTATCATGAAAACTGTGCTATCTTGTATCCATCCCTGAGACTCAGAGTGTTGTCCCGACTCACTCATCATTTTCAGCCTCTAGCTTTCAAACTTCTTCTCTAAATGGCTAGTCTGATTCCAAGAGGAAAGACTTGGCATTCCTTGTGATGATGACTCCTGGGCATAGTCTGTCCTGCAGAGGCCTTGAGTCGTCTAGAGCAGTATCCCATGCTCACCTCTAAGGGCTCCCAACCCATAAAATCAGTCCTTGTAAGATTTCTCTCCTCCTTCCTCCCTCTAGCCCAGCCCTTTCTAATACCCTGGGGAAACTCCAGGCTACATTACAACACTTCATTCCTCCAGGGCTTCAAACACTGAAGTCTGGAAGGCTTGCCTGCTCAGGCTCTCTCCACCACTGTCCATGCCACTGTCAGAGGGACAGAATGACCGAAATCTCTAGGCTTCCTTTCTCACCCACCTGGCAGAGCCATACCTAATGAATACCAAATGGGCCACTCTGTTGCCTCTGCTGGGCAAGGGCAGCCATTGCCCCATTACACCTCACTGATTTTCTTGGTGTTGTGGTAATATGTCACCTTGCTTGGCTGGATGGTATCATGAGGTGACCACATCCATGTGTATGCTTCCCTCCCCCCTTCAGAACCCCCCACCCCTACCAACATCCAGCCCCTGTCCTCTGGAGAAGGATAGGCAAGTGAGCACAAACTGTTGGGCATCCTAAGCCAGAGCTAACTGAACCCTGCTGCAGGCCCTGTTCATCTGCTTTAACCTCTCCCTGTGCTGAAGAAGACAAAGCACAGACAGAAGAAAAGCCACCAGAGCCATAGATGATGGCACCGTGCTTATACAACTCAGTGCTGCGTGGGCCTGCGGTAGAAATGCCCTTCATCCTAACCTAAAAGAAGTAAATAAATAAATAAACAATAACAAAAATCATATCTCAAATCACAGAGCAGAATTCTTTCCCCAAACCTCCTCCCATTCCTCTTCATTTCACAGATATTTAAAGCATGTATTATGTTGCTATGGACAATTAGCCTTTTATCCAATTTGACTTGAGAGTTTAACTCTCCCACCCGAAGGTTTTAATTATGCCCTCAGCCCAGTACTTAGGCCCTGGTTCCTGCAGCTGGAAATCTGCCCCAGTGATGTTGTAACCTTGTTAATGTAACAAAAGAGGAGTTTACTTAAAACTGGACTCACTATGGACTTAAGCCAAATTTACTTGAAAGAGGAAAGAGTCTGTCAAAAATCCTACAGTAAACACGGCAAAGCAGCTCTTTCAGAGCCTCCCCTTAATTCACAGCGACAAGCAATTTACATGTAAGTGGATTCATATGCTCCACCAAGAGGCTGGGCTCCACAGAGCAGGCGCAGTGCGCTCACCCCTACACCCACCTCCCATTTTTCTTTTCTTTCCTCCCTTTCAAATACTTTTTCCCCCGTTTTAGATATACACAGTAAGCTGTTCTCCTGAGCAAAACAGCATGAACCCACAATGTTTTAATCGCTCAAAGCATAATTAGGACCCTCTAAACATTTACTAAGCAAGTCGCTCTGAATAAAGGCAACCAGAATCTCTGAAAGCTACTCACAGACCTGAAATGTTGTCCTGTCAAAGACATACTTTGCATTCTGTCTAAGCTGCCTGTCAAGTTCAAAGGCCTCTCCAGCTATCGAGGCATAAGTGGGAGGCGCTGGTGAAATACCCAAGCCCACGTTTGTCATGGTTGCCAAGATCCGGCAGGCTTCTTACCTTCTCCCCTAATTAGATTACGTTTCTAGTCCACAGACTAACAGAAAGCGCACAGTACACTAAACGTGCTGTGACAACAGGGACAGGATTGAGGGAGACCTTTCTGAAAAAGTGTGAAAGAAAATGATCCCTCCTAACACCTCTGGGCACATGGGGAAGAGGCAATTCTGTGGGTGATGTCCTGCTGCAAGGGGGTGGGAATCCCTGCCATCTTAACACAACCCAAAAGACATGAACTCCCCCTACCCCAAGTAGGAAGCCAGGCAGGGGCTCGCTTTAACATTCATTATTTTTAACTGTGCTCCTTGACAAAATCCACCCAGAGCAAACACTGGCCGGCGCTCAACTTTCTTTCATGCTCTCTGAAAGCTTAATTGGTTCTAACGAGATCAAAAGTTGTTTTCCCCCTTTGGCATGTATCTGTATTGTTTCTGAGATATTTGGAAGCTGCTGGACACCAAAGGCAGATCCATCATTCTTGGGGCATCTCCATTCCTAGGGGTGATTCCAGGCCACACCTCCTGCACCAGGCATCTCATGCATGTCAGAGAAGCAAGTTGCCTTGAATAAAGGCCCCCAAAACAGCACAAAGTTCCTTCTTACCACCTGAAGAGCAACAAACAGACCATTGAGTCCTGCTACCCCTAACATTGTGCCCCAGCAAACCATTCCCCGTGGAAATGGCAAGGCCAAGCCAGAAGACTCAGGAAAAACATTCTAAGCTTGAGATGATCCAGAACTCAGCACTGTTTGGGTTTTTCAGCACACCTAGCATAATGGGAGCCAGTTCAAGTGCCTTCAATTATCCTAACAATTTTCCCTCCTTCCTTTCACATCTCTTTGTCTTTGTCTCTCTCTCTCTCCCTCTCTCTCTCTCTCTCTCTCTCTCTCTCTCTTTCTTTCTTTCTTCCTGTCTGTCTCTCTTTTTCTTTCTTTTTCCCATTTATAGTACTTGGTTCCACATTTTGAAAGGGGTTGCCAAGCAAACCACCCTGGGCCTTTGTAGCTCTAGGAGAATCTGAAGGGAACAGAGCATAGATAGCAAAAGGTAAGGGCAAGGGCTCCGGCTCCCCTCCCCCTAGCTGTGGCCCTTTGGCAACAATACTTAGCTTCTCTGAACCCTGGTTTCCTGCTCTGTGGCTGTGAAGAGTACAACCTTCTTCACTGGTTTATTACAAGGAGTCAATGTGAAGGAGAACAATGGGCTGTACTGGGTCATATGGGCGGAGCTCATCTGTGGGAGGTGGGGTGACAGAGCCAAGGCTACTACAGCTGTAGCATTTTCAGATCTGCTCTTATCTATGTTCTATTGTTTTATTATACACTACCAAGAACTAACTTAGAAGCAGTTTAGTTGACAAACATCATATTTCTCTTTGTCAAACTATTAAGCATGGATGGCTCCAGATTCTGGTTGGCTTTTCACCTTTTTTTTTTTGGGGGGGGGGAGACATGGCCACCTTCCAACCAATGTTAACACCATGTAGAAGCAAATGTCCCTTGTCCTTAGTAGTCATCTGGCACTTATTCCACTCTGCTGGAATACAGACATGATACCTGAGCTACAGTAGCAAATTTGAAAAATAAAGACAAAACCTGGTCATTATGGAGGATAGAACAAAGATGGCAGTCATAAGATACCCTCCTACATTTTCTCTAGCTATCTACTTTTTCCAGTACTAGAAATCAAACCTATTGCTTTCTTCATGCTTGACTATTACAGACCATGTCCACTACATGGCATTTTTTCCCCTTTGGCCCAGAAACTGTGGCTACAGAGAAACAGGGACTCAACAGGACTTAAGAAAGGATGAGATCACAACCTGCGGTCCAGACTGCCTGCTACTCAAAGTTGTTACTCCTCTCCCACTCCCAGCATGCCACAGGGCCACGTGGCACAGTGTGGCTTTACAACTGCCTGTGATACTCTGGTTTCCCTTGGGTTCCAAATTGCTATGTTTGGAAATCTCCGTGCTTGCTCTTGGTCATATTCCAATAAAACAAGAGCTCGCTAGAGAACCTGTGCCTTCCCCAGAGTATGATGAAGGCAACTTGATGTGGGTGTGGTAACATGTCCTCAAAATTCTCCATTTCCCACTTTCCTATTAGATTCACCTTCATGTGGCATCCAAGGATTCTACATAAATTGCCCTCCTAGTAGAGATTAGAGAAGTGAGAAGAGCCCATGGTACCCCAATCCCAATAATTCAAGCTGTCAACACCAGTAGACAGCCATACTTTACTGCACACTGATCCTGAACTGTGAGGCTGGTCTCACTTTTGCAGCTGGTCCTTGGGCACTTAAGACTCCAAGTTGGAGATGTATCATTATTTAACCTAAGTATCTCCTTGTTTGAGCCTCCTTGTCAGAGCCTTAGTAGTTTAATACAGTATTGACAGATGAGCAGGGTGACTCAGAAGCAAAGACTAAGGTGACGATTTAAGTGTGGAAAATGGGGAGCAGCGAGAATGTGTCTTATATACGACAAGGGAATATGATTCCATAGTACATTTCCCCAAACATGGGGTTCAGAGCCCAGATCTGATTTCTCCCCCTCTTCCAGGAAACTGGATGAGACTCCAGTTTAGAATACTCAAAGACCACTTGAAGGCTACTGTAAGTTATCTCCCTCCTGAAGCTCCTAGAAACATATAACTGAGTATCAGGATGGTCAAGCGATTCAAGGAGCAAGAGCTGGGAAGGCAACTGGATAGGAAGCCCAGGCCTCTTTCTCTGTAACAGCACGCTCACATAAGATGCAGCCTAAGTCAGAGCTTCTTGTTACAATGTCAAAAATGTAAGAAGTAAATATTAATACTATTTTAATTAAAAGAATACACCCAAAATACTTGAGCATATAATCAATATAAATGTATTGCTGAGATAATTAATATTCCTTTTGGATGCATAAACTGTTGGTACTCTGGCATTCATTTTACGCTCACAGTTCTCTCAGTTCAGATGGGCCAGGTCTTCAGGGTTCAGTAGTCATATGTGGCTCATCCTAGAGTACTAGGTAGCAAGCAGCCTGGCACACTATTTTGCCTCCCTCAGAACGCGTATGTGAATGTACATGCATATATGCATAAATATACGAAATCCACTGGCACAGAGGGTAGGAAACAATTTATATCCCTTTTATTCCTTCCTATATTACTAAGCTACTGTATCCTTGACTCTGCATTAGATATATCACAGCATAATCCAGGAACAACTGCTAAAACTTACCTATTAAAGTGGTACTTTGGTGTGGTTCAGCTGTAACCTGGGGTTTCAGGAGGGTGGTCACTGTGACACCCAGCCTCATTACTCGACATCATCACCACTGAGACTATTATCACTACCATACCTCCTGCTAGTAAGGTGTACATTTATTTATTTAGTTTGCGTAGAGCAGAGCACATGGGGAACTCAGAGGAAAGCTTCCGAGAGCTGGTTCTCTTCTTCTTTCATGATGGATCCAGGGATCAGACTTACATCCTTAAGCTCAGGAACAATGATCTTTACCTGTTAAGCTGCCTTATTAAGTAGTTCTTGTAGCTACTTCCCTAAGACATTTTTACTTCTTTAGCTGTTCTGCTTTTCACTCTTTAGGTCCCACTCAAATCCCTCTCCAGATGAATTTCTCATTTCTATGGAACTGCTAAAAACACCCTCTGCTGAAAACACTCTTTGTATCTATCTAGCTTAAAACATAATGATGCAATTATGCAATCTTATCTTGACTATTTTCAGCTACTTGTGCCCGCCTTTATACCTACATGGGACTCAAAATAAATATAAGATAATTGCCCTGAAATGAATGGGTTGAATGTCACTGTTTGCTGGCTGCTGGTGCCTTCAAATGCCAGCACGTTCCTTTTGCTTCTGCATTCCTTGGAAGCTGACCTAAAAAATTATTTTTGAGGATTTAATCTCATATTTCTAATCATTACATGTATATTTCATCTTCAAGCAGATTATAAACAAATGTTGTAAACCTTAACAGGTGTCTTAGCTCAGGCTTTATTGCTGTAACAAACACTATGACCAATGTAAGTATTTAATTGGGGCTGGCTTACAGGTTCAGAGGTTCAGTCCATTATCATCATGATATGAAGCACGGCAACTTGCAAACAGGCAGACATAGTGCTGGAGGAGCCAAGAGTTCTATATCTTTATGTGAAGGCAGCTAAGAGAAGACTTTCTTCTGCACTGGGTAAATCTTGAGCACTAGGAGGCCCCAAAGCTCACCTACACAAAGTCCTTGTGGACCCAATTTCTCCAACAAGGCCACACCTATTCCAACAAGGCCACATCCCCCAACAATATCACTTCCCATTAGCCAAGAATATTTAAACCACCACAGCATAGTTATCTTTTCAGATTTCACAGCACTGTATAGAAATCCCTCTGTAAGAGTTTTATGAATATATATATCATATACCTCCTCCATTTAAAGTGTACATTCAATGGGTTTTTGTATATCACAAAATTATAACATCATCACAATTTTTAGAAAACTTCATTTGTGCCCCCAAACCAAGTTCTGTGCCTACTGCCCATCAGTGTGCCACCTCATCCTCTACCAACCTTAGCTAAACACAAATCTATTTTCTGACTTTAAATCTGCCATATAAATATCTCTAATACAATATTTGGTCTTTTCTGACTGACTTCATCCACTCAGTATTTAAGTATTGGTTAGTACCTTGTTTTTTCTTATTATCATATCACACATCATATGGACATACCATATCTGATCATCCATAAAACATACATTGGTCATTTGCATCCTTTCCTCTTTTGGCCATTATACACAATGTTCTTTTGAACATTTAGGCACAATTTACATTGCCAGGGTCACATACGCAAGAGTAGAAATAATGTACTGTAGGAGAACTCTGTGTTTAGGAATCTGAGAAAATACTGAACTGTTTTCCAACAGGGACACCATTTTATTAAAATGCAGGCAAGCATGTGAGGACTGCAGTCTCTCACATCCATATTGATGCTTGTAGCTAGCAGTCCTTTATAGCCATTATATTGGGTATAAAAGAGGGCTTTGATTTACATTTCATAACGTAGTGGTTTTGAGCCACCTTTTAAAGTGCTCATTGACTATTTGGATTTGTTCTTTAGTAAAATAGTCTACATAGAGCCTGGGCAAGATTGAAGAGAGAGGCTGCCTTTGTCTGACATGGTAAATGATAAGAGCATAGATAATAAAGAATAAACTCTATTCCAAAGAGAGTAAATGTATGGATGACAGGGCAATTGAAGAGGTAGAGGAACAGAAAGGTGATGAGTTCAAATGACAAATTCCTCACAGCTCTGGAAAGGTCTGGTCCTCTTAAGTCTAAAATTAAGCCAGATAGCACTGGTAAAAAGAGAATGGCTGTTCTATCCACAGGACAAAGTCATAATTCTCAAGACACTTGAGTCTACTAGAACTTCTAGCGGGTGGGGAATACTCTGGCATGAAAGGTCAGTGGTGGGTCGGAAGATTATTTAGCCATACACAATATGTTGGAGGGATACAGTCGGTTGCCCTATTGAGAAGAACCCTACCATTCAATATTGAACTACTGTGGGCCTGGCAACAGGGACAATCATCAGTAAGGCACACAGACAGTTTGACACCTTCCAGCAGATGGTAGCTGAAGCTTCAGACCCATGATGAAGACATGGAATGACCTAGGATAAGACCCATAGGCATAGAGAGGCCCAAGCTAAGAACCCATTAACCCCACAAAAGAAAACATTTCAACCATGCTAAGACTTAGTCTTCTCCTGAACACTGTAAATACTTCCATTTAGAGAAAAAGGAAACTTGAATTAAGAACAATATACAAAACATACAATAAAGGAAAACGCAACCAACAAACTAATTCCAGATGCATAAATCATAGAGCATGATAAAACAAAACAAAACAAAACAAAACGACAATGTGAAAAATCAAGACAACAAGTCTTTCCTGTTTTACTAACCCCACAGTAGTGGCTTCACACACTACAGAGTCATACTAACAAAACCAGAATGGCACTGATAAAGAACAGAGCATGTATGGAGATGGTGGAATACAACAGCAGGACCACATATACACTTCCACAACCTCTTTGACCAACAGTGATGGTAAAAGAGATGAATGTGTACACGTAGAAAAATAAAGCCAGGTAACTGCATTTATTCTGTACAAAAATCAATTTAAAATGGACCAAAGACCTTAGTGTAGAACCTGAAATTCAGAATATATATGAGTAACTTATAATTTTTAGGAGATAGATATATTTCAAAAATGGTACCTCACTTATTGAATCTTTTTCTATAAAAAGAGAAGTAGCATCATTTCTAAGGAAGAGAAAGCACTATAATATGATTCTACAGACACGTGACTATTCTCGTCCTTAGTAACGAAAACATAATGAATAGATATTATTCAAGTTTCTGAGCTGTTAAGCATCATAATATTTCTAACCACCTACCAGATATGATTTTCATAATCATTTGGTCCTATGATGGCAAAAGCTCTCTGTATTCTTGCCTTTAAGACCTACTATGTGTACAATTCTAGGTTTTAAATATAATTTTCAAGTGTTCTTTTTAATTTTATGGTCTCTTCCTATTTAGCCTAAGCTGATCAAATTCCCAATCCTCCTCCCTCTGTCTCTCTGTCTCTCTGTCTCTCTGTCTCTCTGTCTCTCTGTCTCTGTCTCTGTCTCTCTCTCTCTCTCTCTCTCTCTCTCTCTCTCTCTCTCTCTCTCTCTCCTGAGTGCCAGGATAATATGCATATACCGATATCTAGCTAGTTTCTTTAGTCTTTAAATAAAGCAACTGGAATCTATAAATTCGACAGTGCCTCAGTGAGGTAGCGTGGGGTCTACACACAAAATCGCAGTTGAGTCCTGCCAACATGAGGGCTGCCTTTAAGGTTCAGTCATGATGGAAGCTGTGTCTAAGACTTATGGATGTTTACTGAAGACCTGTCACCTGATTTCTGGGTGAGTTTAAACACTGTGACTGGTCAGTTTTGCTCTGGATGTCACTGAGACTAAAGTGAACAGTGCTAAGAGAGCTTCTAGAGACAAGGGCATAATTTACTCAGATTATAAAATTAAGGAGTCAGAAGTCCATGGCAGCAGAAGGGCGAGTTCTTTCCTCCCCGCAGGCACTGGGGAGCCCCACTTCTATGGAAGCCCGCTTCTGAGGACCTCAGCATCAGACCTTGAAACCTTCCTACTCCTTTACTGCTGCTGCTGAGGGAAAGCACCATCTCTTTCCTAGGTGACTCTTTTCTCAAATAACCTAAAGAAAGATGTTTTCAAAGATGATAATGGGCAGAGGCCCATTTTAGCTCATCAGCCCTGGTAGAAGTCATCTCTTGGGCTTATATTCTTCTTTTAATCATTGTATTAGTTCATCAATTAAAGTCATGCAATAGCAAGTGGGTCAAGTTAGCTCTCACAAACTTTTGTGTTTATATTTTAAACTACATTAAGAAGCTGAATGCCAGACTCAAGCTTTGAATATTATTTTCTGAGTTTTTACTATTTCCCTTTTCTTTCTTCAGTTAAATGTTTTCAGACAATATATTATTGTTGCATTTTTCCCTTCCTTCAAGACTTTGTAGATCCTTCTCTACCCACCCAACTTTATGCTCTCTCTCTCTGCTTTCAAAACCAAGCAACCAACTAAGAACAATAACAACTACCAAAAAACACAGCCTTGAACCCATGCAGGCCCTCTGCATACTCCCACAGACTCTATGAATTCATGTGTGCATCAGTCTTGTTGCATCTGGAAGCCATTGTCTCCTTGGGGTTGTCCATGCTCTCTGGCTTTTATAGTCTTTCTGCCTCTTGCTGAGAGTTCCCTGAGCTCTGTGGGAAGGTGTGCATCCTAGACTTAATATCTCCCTTAAAAACTCCAGATGAGTTCTCCTTTTTATCTGTCTGTACACCTGTCTCTCTCTGTTACTCTCTGTGTCTCTGTGTTTGTCTATCTGTCTCTGTCTGTCTGTCTCTCTCTCTCTCTCACACACACACACATACACACACACACACACACACACACACACACACACACACACACACACACATACATCAGGGTTTCTTTGTGTAGCCTTACTTGTTCTGGAACTAGTTTTGTAGACCAAGCTGGCCTGGAACTCATGAAGATCAACCTGCCAAGTACTCACATTTAAGGTATGTGCCATCACTATCTGGCATCTTTTCTTATTATAAATATATCAATTGTTTCTAATGCAAATGCTAAGAATTCCATACCCAGGTATCAAGAACCAACATGAATGTAAAAAGTCTGCTTGGAATCATGGAGATAAGACCCATAGTGGCAGCTTTAGAAAAGGACTTGGTTAATAGTCAACTGTCCATATCTACCTGTAAAGAAAACTGATCCAGAAAGTAGGGCTCCAGCTCTACTTGGAGGGGGTTATTTGTCTTAAGGCACAGACAAGGTTAAGAGTCAAGAGTCTTGCAGCAAATGATTCCTGTTGCAGTTATGGGGCTGGCATTTTGCTACCTTCAGCAAAAATCCCAAGTGCAGCTTCCCTTCACCAGCACAATGGCATCAGTTCAACCACTGAGCTGATGGCTTTCATCAGCCACTTGAATCATATATTTGATTGCTGGTCATACCTGAAATACGCCTACTTCCCTCCTTTACCTCAACCATTTCTTTTATCTTTCCAACTCATGTGTTGCTCCTTCCTGCCATTCCAAAAGGGAGTTTCCCATAACCCCCATGGAAGCTTCGTACAACCCCCAATGGGAGCCTCATATAGCCCCCATGGAAGAATCCTATAACCCTCTGCTTCCTTTCCATCTGGAACAGATACTCCAAACTTTCCTGATCAGAGCACTTGGCACACTGCATAGCAATTAGCAGCTTATATTGCCAACTTCTTCATTACATCATGAGCTTCATAAGGCAAGGGTCATGGCACCATGCCCAGCCAGACACTGTGTCCTCCATAGAAAATATGCAGTAGCTAGCTACTTGTGGAATATGCAGAAAAATAATGAAAAGACCATCATCCAAAGGGGATGGATCCTCAAAACCTGTCACAGGGAGAGAAGGGGAGCTGAGTACTCCCACATGAAGTAGGGTTTATTCTGCTGCCTGGAGAGCACTGGGGAGAACAGGACATGAGTACTCTTGGACACTCGGGTTGTGAAGGAAATTGCTTCAGTGCCAAATGGAGAAGAGCCAAAGAACGCAGGTATATAACTAAAAAAGTATAGTTCAACTGAAGACTAATTTTCTAAAAGGCAGAGTTTGTTTACTGACTGAAGGATGCATCTCTCTGACTGTTGATACAGACTTATTAAGACTTAAGAAGTAGCAAATTTGGGCTGATACATATGTGTGTATGTGTGTGTCTTTATACATGTATGCATCTGTCTGTCTGTATCTATGTATTCACTTGATCCTAGAACCCTACAGGGGATATGATGTCATTGTAAACTCTACCAAGGTCATACAGTAAGAAGAATAAACACAGGGCCAAGATTGAAATCCAGGCCATCCATCCCTGCTCCCTAATCTCCAGTTATATTATCCTTGTCTATGAAACGTTATCACTCCAGGAGCCAGGCAGTAGCTAAGTACTCCTTTCCAGAATGTTTACGGAGAATTAAAGAAGGCCACTAGATGAAATAACAAGCTGGATACCATGAAGCCCTGTTTCTATGGTGACACCTCATTCTCACTACTCAGTATGACCTGGCTCAGTCCAACTGGGAACTGGAACTTCCTAGATCTTCTGCTTTGTGAAAGACTCCAGCCTTTGCATACTCTACTCTTCCTGGGATATCTTCTCTCTTCACCTTCTTTCTAAAAATAATTTTATCTATTTTTATGTGTATAGGTGTTTTGCCTGAATGTATGTCTGCATACGACATGGGAGTCCAGTATCTTCAAAGGCCAGAAGAGGACATCACAGCCTCTGTTAACTAATATTAACAGATAGTTGTAAGCTTCCATGTGAATGCTGAGAATCAGACCTGAATCTTCTGAAAGAGTAGTCAGAGCTCTTAACCACTGAGGCTTCTCTCCAGTTACTTTTCTTTTAACTTCTGCTGCAGCCTCTGCTACAGTGCTTCCAAATTCTTGACCCATCTGTAATGCTTTCTGGAGCCATTCGCCTTTACTGCAAACAGACTTGAAAACTATACACCCTGCCCCTCAAGTCTGTATCAGCTAAAAGAAACCACATGGTTACCTATCTAGGAATTATGTCGATATCAAAGCCATTCCATGACCTCTCTTCAGTTATTGAAGAGCTGCCAAGGTTGGATGTAAAAACTAGAGTATAATCCCAACAATCAGAGATGCTATCTCTTCTTGATCAGCATCTAGTGTAGTAAGAGATCTGAGGCATTGCTCCAAAATTGATGAATGACTTACTAGAGAATGTGATGTCACTGTGATCATTAATAAGAAACAAGACAAGAAGTTGAGTAGGCATATTGACATGTCACCTGATTTAGAAGCTTAATATCAGTAGGGCATGGGTATGATCTTGATCTCACTCTCCAAAGTAATGGTTCATCAACACTTGGGTGCAAAGGCTGTTATTATCACCAATTCATATTTACAAACTTTTGAAATCCTGCTATCATTTGGTCAAGAAGCAAAAAGTAAAATAAGAAACAAGCCAGGTATCAATAAAAGGCCTTTCCTTCCTCAGGCATGTAGAAAAATACCAGTAGCCACTAGGAATAAGGAAGAGGTGGATATATGTCAATCCCAAGACTACTGTTTAAGTATAAGTCTAGGGAAGAGCAGGGCCATGGATTAAGGAATGAATCCTGTGATATAAATCTTTCTGGTTTCTTTATATGAGATTACCAAATGCTTCATTTTTGTTGTTCTAGAACATTCTTAAAAAGTAGAAGCCCTTTCCATTAGGTCCCAGGGCTTCCAACATTATGAAGAAAGTTCATTAGAATTTTCCTCCACATTAAAGTGTTTGTAATTTGTTGTACAAATGTTTACCTTAAAATAATGTTTATACTAAAGTATTTATGGATAAAATGATATAATGTCTGGTATTTACTTCAAAATAATCCCAGCAAGGGGTGGAGCTTGGCAAAGAGGCAATTTCTGAAGTTAGACAGAGGACACATGGGACTTCTTTTTGCTTTTATATATAATTGACATTAGGGGAAAGATTTTGTGGTAATTTCTTCAAACCCAATTGGGCAACCAATAAGGAAAGAGATACTTCTCACAGGAACACTCCCCTCCATTGCACAGAGGTATCTTTTACCCAACTCATCAATATGAGGTTGGTGGCTCTACCTTACACAGGGGCTATGAATAGACTGTGAAGGGCAGGGCTTTGTGATGCTTTACAATGTCTGGCTTAGTAGAAACTGTTAAAGCTATCTTTTAAATATAAGCATTTGATAAGTTCGACTTCCCAAATAATCAGTTGATTTAACTGTAACAAAAAGGCCTTCCCAGCAAAAGTCAGTACACAAGGTTGAGTTGTGGACTGTAGAGAAATTGTTGCTGCAGAAACACAGTGTGCAAGTAACACCCCAACACAGAGGGGTTGGCAGAAGTCTCCTGTTGTGATCAGGCAAGACCTTACCAGGCTCTGATGGATGCTAGAACAAGTGAGCCCCTTCTGCCATGGAACTCTGTCAAGGTAAGAACCCTCTTCTGAAAATGCTCCCTTCACCCTCTATCAGCTCTGCCCCTTCATCTGCTTTTCCACTTGACACAGCTCAATGCTATGTCTGTATGATATTCTTACAGCCCCACCTGCTTCTCCTTTACTGCATGTTGACCCATGCTATAAGCTGGGTTGGTCTTTGATTAGACAATTGTTGACCAGACATTTACACCACACCTCTAGGATGCTCTTTTGCATTCCACCTCTAGAGCTTCTCCCTTTCAGACAATCAACTTAGAGAGGAAGACAGAACAAAGGAGGCTTCCCTGGGACAGTGCAGAGGTAGCTGTTGCTTCCACTGTTCATGACAGAGGATGGCTCTCAGATCCTCAGCTAAACATTTTTCTAAGGTAGGAGCCGCAGGAATCATTCATGCCAAAGGGTAATCTGAAAGCTATTCATTTAAGAAATAGCAGTTTTGTTTTAAAGTTGTGATTTTAGAGTTAAACAATCTGTTTCTCTTCCTCAATTTATTTAATATGTGAAATGTAAGTCTTTTTAAATGACACTTTCTTAAACTATTGGAGCAAATTCCATGTACTTGACCATGATACCATAACTTTTCCCACTGTGTCCCTCTGGCTTCTGGAGGAAACAGAACTCAGCACACATTTGCAATGAGCAGATATCAGTGAAGGAGAGGTGCACGGTGATAATGAAACAGATAGAGATGCTGAAGCATTGAGAAACTAGCAACAGTGGGCAGTCATTGCCAGGGCCAAGCTGAGGCACATTGTGCTAACCCTGATGTCTAGAAGCATGAATGAATGCTGGGAACAAGCCCTGCAGCCAGAGAGGGAAACCCTAAGGGTATGCCTTAGGGCAAAAGAAGAGTGGCCCCTTCTTTTCTTGTCTTTCCATGGCCAGTGGAGCTTCCTGGTGTTCCCAGATCCAACAAGTAAGGGAGCCAAGGGATATTCCCCCACAGGGCTGGCTTCTAGGAGAACCACAGAGAGAGGAAAAACAGAGAGCAAGTACCAACTCTATGTGACCTTCAAACACAGCATTATCTAGGGAAACCTTGTACAGAAGTCTAAGGGAACACTTTTTTTTTTTTCCCTAAGAAAACTTCTGAGGCAGAGCCAGGAGGAAAAAACAGCTCCAAACTTAGGGTTCAGTGAAAGGAACACAAAACATCAATTTGAAAAAGGAGCAGAAAGACAATAATTTAACTGTTATCACAAGTTTATGCTGGCTTCACTGGGCATCCTCCCCAAGTCCCTCAAGCATGTGAAGCGTGTGATGCAATGACGGTTCCTTAAGGTGGACCTAATCTTTCTGTGGGTTCCAATTCACATCTCAGGAATATTAGCACAACCTGAAGACCATGCCAAATACTGAATTTCAATTCATACAATCTGCGGGTTCCCAAAAAACTGTGACAAACAAACTAACAAAACCAAACCAAAAAAACAGGAGACTTTGGCTGGACTTGATTGGAGGCTTGGCTTTCTCTTTCTCTTGGGGGAACTAAGTGGCAAATGCATATCACTACCCAGACAAAATCGCCAGGTTCAGCTGATCCTCTGCTCCTGGCACTGCTCCTACCCAGTCCTTCTCCACACATGTTTGGACTGCTGGTTGCCTAGCCCAAAAGTCAAACCCTGAATCTCACAAGATGAGTATGTTTGGACCACATAGAAAATCTTTGGAACACTAGCATACTGTAGGGGAACTAGAGGAGTGCTGGTAAAAGAGCAAGAAGGAGGGAGGTTGGGAGAGATGAAGCAAAGGAGGAGGATAAATAGGAGGACGATGATGAGGAGGAAGAGGGGGAGGAGGAGGAAGAGGAAGAGGAGGAGGAGGGGAGGGAGAGAGAAGGAATCGAATGAGGCTGAGAAAAAAAAAAAAAAAAAACAACAACTAAAACAGGAGACTAATGAGGCAGTCTCATACCCAGGAGAGTCATGACACATCTCTGCATCATTTTAGCAAACCTCTTGAATGCCTACCAGAGACAAAGAACATTCAAAGCCTTCTCCTCCAAGTTGTTCTCCTCTGTAAACATCTCCACTGGCTTAAAGCCTTTTGTGATGTTTCCTTCCTGTAATGATGAACTTGGATGCTCACGCCTAGGGCTGTGGCTTTCCTGGTAGCTGGTCAGGGGCATCTATGTGGGAAGCAGTTTCTCCTTTTGTACCCTCAGACCCTCCTCTGGCTTACACTCTAGCCTTGCTGTGGTTCTCACTTTTATTCTATTCTAGACAAGCTTGGCTAAAATGGTTCCCATGGAAAAGACCAGAAGGGTATTTCAGAAATGTTAAAAATGAAAGAGTAACAAGCATAGTGTGGAGATGTAGTATTTGTAGGGTTGGCCCAAATCTTGAGAATCATCCAATTTCACACTTTAATGCACAGTTGGGGAAGTGAAAGCTCAAAGACAGACATGGATTGAAGAACAATGGAATTCTGGAGCTGGACAAGATTGTGCAGTCTATCAAACAGGAATGATCAAAGGAGCAGGTCTTTCAGATCCCATCCAGTATTTAGCTGGTATGAGGAACTCAGTCTCTGAAAGCTTGGTTCTGAGTCCTGTACCCATTCCACTTAGGATTAATAGGTTAACTGCTCTACAATACCAAGATGGCAAGGGAGAATCAGGAGGTCAAGTTCATCTACACAAGCCTTCACACTATCACACCTTCTGGGTCTTATCATGATCCTGAATAAGGCAAGTACCCTATGAGGCCACCTTGACTAAAAGTCAAGTTGAATCAGATATCAGACCTTATAAAGATTTTTCCTTTTCCCTACATTATGAAATATCAGTCGTTAAACAGAGACTGCTCATGGGTTTCTCAAGCTTAGTATCATGAGTGTTTTGAGCTGTAGGACAAATTCCTGGTCCCTACCTACTAGATATCATCAGTAGAAGGTTCCTTCCATGTGACAACCAAAGCTATCTCCAGACCTTGCCATATATTCCAGAGAGGTAAAATCAGCCAGATGGAAATCAGAGATTTCAGAGAATGATACCCCATAAGTGAGGAGATTTGAGTCTGAGGAAAACATTATAGACAGATACATGGATGCAGTGTAGTGGGACTGACCCTGCTATCTGAGTCCATGACACCCATAATTCTGGTCCCTTGGCTGGCTTCTGTGTGGTGTCCCTGTCCTGTTTTTACCTGGAGGGGGGGTGGGGGGATGGTATGTCTGACAGTATCTCCTGTAAGCTTGAAAGCTAGGCTGCTCCTATTTCTGCCAATACAATGCTGTTCTCAGTTGGAAGAAAATGCCACATGTCTGCCCTCTGCTTTGCCTTTTTTGGGGAGGCGGGAAGAACCACACAGTCTTTTTCTTATTTTTAATGGGTGACCTTTCTAAAGCCCCGCAGACTGTGTGAATGGATAGAGATAACATGAAGCAGAGTGCTTGGAACGGCTTAAGTCCTACAGCTCCCAGGCATTTGGATTATTTAACTGCTGATTATGATTATTTAATCTGAAAGCCTACACTATTCTAACTCAGAAAATGTTTGCATTTCCATTAAAAACCACCAGGCCAATGGTCCTTTTGATTGACACTTTTCACTATTAAAACTACATATATACTGTGTGTTTTCATCTAAAAGACATGGCACCCCTTATTTTATTTTAAGATAAGGAGCTAACTTGAAAGGTAGCCTTTAGCTCACTCCTTTCTGGTTCCCTCGTTCCCCTGTTACTGTAGCCTGTTGCCCTGCTCTCCTGACACTAGCATGAAGAAAGATCTATCTGACAACTGCAACCTATATGGCATGTAGGTAACACCATACAAATATCTCTGGCTGAGTTTAACTTCACTGCCTAAAGCACAGAACAGGACTTTTACCTGGGCTGATTTGATTTTCCAAAGATGTTTTAAACATATTGCGCATTACCTCATCATGGGAACGAGGAAAGGCTTTTGATTCTATATTACACACAAGTTAATCCGTTTCAGTTCTTTGGCTCTATTGATTTGAGGGTCATCATTTCTGCTCTGTTCATTTATTTCATATCTAAAGAGTGTTGTGGGGTAATATACAAAATACAGGGGAAGTCTAGCCTACTCTGGCTGATAAGAGTGACAGTGTTGAACCAAACTGCATTGTTGAGTTCATCATAGAAAAGACAAAGAATAGTCTAATTCCTGACTGATCCATGTTCCAGGTTATTTTTTAATTTGTGGATAATACTGGAAGGAATGTTTGAGATCATATTGTATTACCCAACAACACACACACACACACACACACACACACACACACACACGGGGAGGGGGGACAGAAACAGACAGACAGGCAGACAGACAGGAAGGCAGGCAGGCACACAGACAGAGACTGAATGGATTAGGAATAGTCTGTCTGAAGTGACCTTGGAAAGATGCTTATACTGTGGTAAGGTGGCTTAGCAGCTGGTCCATTTTTGTTTTCTGTTCTGTAAAAATTTCTAAGTTTCCCAAAGTTATTTTCCTCTCCTTCCTTAATTTGCTTTCCATGGTGTTAGCTGTTCATACATCTACCCATACAAAGACTACATCTTCCTGCTTGTGGAGGTGACATGTGTGACCATGTGACTTAAAACTCTGGTCAGGGAATCAGTCCTCCCTGCATCAGATTATGTGGAATATGAGGTCTATGAATAGGACCTTTGTCCAGAGTCTTTTTATGCCTTAAAATAATGCTTAGAAGAGTGGCAGCATGCAGAACAGCCCTTACACAATGCAGATGCTCAGCGACTATTTTTTTTGAATGAGCTGTTAACTGACTCAAATGTTGGTGGCAGATATGTGTAGCTTAGAGGCCAGGCAGGTTTCTTTCCTTTTCCATCCTTCTGCTGGCTGGAATGTGGGTTGGGTACTTAGAGATGAGGCAGAGGTCCAGCACTGTAAGGTGGTGACCAAATGCCGCGAGTGGCAAAGCTTCAAGACAGAAGGCGCTACGCATATGTTTGGCCTGCTAGAATGTAGAGTTTTCTGTTCCTTACATTGGAAGCTCACTAGAACATTCCATTCTCATAAGGTTATTTTTTCTTTACAGTTAAATTTCGCTTCCATACTGTAAATTTGATATGCAGTGAGAGTTTTGTCTTCTGCCATTGAATATTAAGCTACCAGTTTCAGAATTAAGAGTGTAAAACAGAAATCATGAATGGCAACTAACGGTACTTAATGTCACAGCCTGTAGCATAAACCAGAATCCATTCGGAACGAGCCATTCTTCACACCACCTATCCTCTGCTTCCCTGCTACCTTTCATCTCCACGTGTGACTTGAGTAGCAACAACATCCTTTCTGAACATCCCATCTAAGGCAGATGCCTTTCAGAACTGGGCAGACATTCTAAAACATTCCAGCAAGTGTGGCCATAATACTAAATATATCTTAAACTGGAATCTAAGTTTTAATCAATAATTAATTGCTTGGAGAAGAAACTACATTGAAGCTTAAAAGCAAAACCCTTAAATGAATAAAATTAACTTATAATTTGAAGATAAGATTAATACTTATATGTCATGGATGAATTAATAGAAAAATATTACACACTTATAAGCTTAAAATTACTTTTTCATGAATGAGAGTCCCATTCACTCCTCATAACGCCTCTGGGGAAAAAATACAGCCCCTTGCAACTGAGTTTATCAAATTTAAGTAATGGCTGCCTTTAAAACTCCTCTCCCAGACTCCATTTATCCTTTGCAAATTGCCAGGCACTTAGAATTCCTCCCTAAAGAAATGTGATTTGTCTTTTCTCATGATGGCACAGAGTCCAGAATAAATTGATTTTATCATATTCTGCACGTAGCCTCTGCTTTGAAGGGCACTTACCTAATGAGTGGCACTCTCAGAAAGAATCCCAGATCAAAGGGGCCAACGAGATGATGTTGTAGCCTGAGCTGCTGCTTTACCCCATGGGAATGTACTAAAACAACTCAGTGTATACAAAGCCTTGCAAGCCTATCTGGAGGAGACGTCGAAAATCTAACAGTACCCAGGAAATGAAGGTGGAGCCCACAAAAATTATCAGATGGGTTAAAATGACCTTACTTAACATAAAACTTTTAATCAGGTATAGGAAAACGTCAACAAAACTACAAAAGGCATAATTCAAATTATGGAACTGTTAAGGAGTTATTAAAGCACTTTTGTGATGTAGGATTTTATACTAAGTGAAAAATATCAGCTGCCCGTCGGCCTGTTAAATTACTACGGCAGGCTAACGTGTCTGAGAAAATGCATAAGCAGATCAGTGCCTCAAAATCCTTATTCCTTTTAGCTACAGATATCAAATTCACCTGCCACCAATTAAATAACCGAGCTTGGTTCCTGGAATGTAAGGTTATTAAGCCTTGTTTAAAGCCAAACTTAGAAAGTTCTTAATATTCTTTTAATAAAATTCTCCCTTTTAAACAAGAGCAAATGTAACAAAGACGAAAGATCATAAAATATCTTAGCAAAAGCTTTTAGATATTTTTAAGTAAGCCAATATTCTTATATGCAGGGATAGGGTATACTGTCTCCTTGAATGGAAATACTTGGTTAGGAAATGCCAGTTCTCTCCAGTAGCAGAATGATCTCTAACAGTTAGGATACAAACCAAGAAAAATCTAACTGAAGGCGTGTTGGGGGGAGAACAGGACAGGAAATAAATCCTGGGCTCTTCCTCTCTTCTAACGAGCATATCTTCACTTCCTGTGATATTCTAGAAAGTGAAAGGTACCCAACCTTGTCCCTTGTCTCTCTGTGTCCCAAATCAACAATAATGTTCTTACATTTGGAAATGGCTCTGTAAGTGAACTATCGAGCATCTTTAAAGTCACATAATGAACTACATTTGCCCATTCTTTCCTTCACCCACTTGACTCAGAGTCTAAATTTGACAAGGTCAGGAGGCTTTTCTGTTTCCACCAGGTTAGCACCTACCTTGCAGTCGAGGCTCAGTAAGAAGCTGTTTTCTGTTTGTTTGTTTGTTTTTTAACCAATTCACCCTTTGATTCCACAAATGCTTATTGTTCCCAATATACTCTCTTAAAAGGAACTCTTGGTGTAAAATTACAACATGAGAAATCTTTCAGTTAGAAGAACCAGACAGCATTTTCTCCTTCTAATTCTGATCTAAATCTAAGAGAACAGTCTCTACCCACCAAGGTAGAACAACAGGGGGAAACACAAGTCAGTGTGATATGTCTCAAGATGATATAAGATACACACAGATACAAAAAAAAATCCACTTAAAAATTAAATAACTGTCCTCCATCTTGTAATCCTCCTGCCTCTGCCTCCTTCAGCAAATCCTATCGAAGTATGCCACCACAACCAGCAAATTGACTCCTGTCTAAAGGAAATATGGGGACAAAGAGTAGATTGGAGACTGAAGGAAAAGCCACCTAGAGAACGCTCTACCTGGGGGTCCATCCCATATACAATCACCAAACCCAGACACTATTGCTGATGCCAAGAAGTGCCTGCTGACAGGAGCCTGCTATAGCTGTCTCTTGAGAGGCTCTGGCAGGGCCTGACAAATACAGAGGTGGATGTTCATTGGACTGATCACAGGGTCCCCGATGGAGGAGTTGGAGAAAGGACTGAAGAAACTGAAGGGGTTTGCAACCCCATAGGAACAACAATAATATAACCAGCTAGACTCTCCAGATCTTCCAGGAACTAAACCACTAACCAAAGAGTCCACATGGAGGGATTCATGGCTCCAGCCTCATATGTAGCATAGGATGGCCTTGTTGGTCATCATTGGGAGAAGAGGCCCTTGGTCCTGTGAAGGCTCAATGCCCCAATGTAGGGGAGGAGGAGATGTGGGTGGGTGGGTAGGGGAACACCCCCATAGAATCAGGGGAAGGGGAGATGGGATAGGGGGGCTTCAGGAGGTGAAACGGGGGAAGGGGATAAAATTTGAAATGCAAATACAAAAATTTTCAACAAAAAAAAGAAAGAAAGAAAGAAAGAAAGAAAGAAAGAAAGAAAGAAAGAAAGAAAGAAAGAAAGAAAGAAAGAAAGAACTGGGGACTGGTGAGGTGACTCTACCATTTAAGAAGGATTCCTCTTTTTTAAGAGTTCTGTACCCAGCTCTCAGGTCAGGTGGTTCCCAATAGCCAGTAACTCTAGCCCCAGGGAATTCCTTCATACATGTATGGTATACACTCCCACACCCCCACGTCTCTACAAAACATAAAATAGCTAAGAGTAACTGGCTACCAAAGGTAGGACCACAGACCCTGTGGCAGTGGAACAAGCATGAATCTTTACTGTGGTAGCTGTTATAGAGATGTGGACAAGTAAGAACATTGCTAAACATGCAACAAAACAGGGCAACTGGCACTAGATCAGTCTCTGTGAGGGTGTCAGGCTGTAGCTATGCCAATCTGAAGGATGTTATCAGTGACTAAGTGGTCGAGATGACAAGAAGCCAATCTATCCTGTTTGTTCCTGTTGTTGTTTACAGCTTCATGTCAATCTTTATTATTCCCCCAAAACATAAATAAAAGCAAATGACAGGACTCTTATCAAAGCTTTCTATATAATAGCAAAACATTGGGGCCAAAATAAATCAGCAAACCTATATGTCAATACATTAAGTAATTTAAAATAGCATGATTCTATTCTTGTGATTCAGAAAGTATTCACAGTCTTAAACCAAAGAATTAAGATTTATAAAATATAAAGGGCAATCTAATTTTCTGGAAAGTTAAGGAAGGCACATTTGTGGAGGTATACAACAGAATGGCCTCAGTGACTGCATTAAGGCCATGGGTGATTCCTGGTGCTTCTTTCTGTTCTCTTTTATTTTCCTCTAAAATGAACTACATTACTTAACAAATACACAAAAGGCCATCTCTTCTATGGCTGATACTCAGATCAGTATTATATAGAAAGAGAGAGAGAGAGAGAGAGAGAGAGAGAGAGAGAGAGAGAGAGAGAGAGAGAGAGAGAGATTTAAAACAAACAAACCAACCAACAAACAAACCCAACAACAACAAAACACAAATGGGAAGATGAGCTCCTTCATTTCCATGGAACACAACCAAGAATGACCTGTCCCAGGGCCTGGTGAATTCTTCATTGGCAATTATGCGAACAGGAGTCTGCTTATGCAAGCTGGCAGAGTAGATCTAGCTCTCTTCCAATTCTTAGACTACATACCATTGGGTTTAGCGATGAATTTAACAGACACACTTCTCAGTTTTAAAAGCCCAATGTTAGATTTCAAAGTACTTTCACATATGCCATTTTATATTAGTCTTTGTCCAGGACTTTCTTTTTATCCTGACCTTAGCATACTTCCATAAAGCAAGTTGGACAGGCATCACTCCTTCCATGTTAATGAAAAGAAAATGGAGGCAGCCAGAAAGTAATCTCCTTTCATGTGCTGGTGTGAGAGAAGAATGTCTTCATCCTCTCTCAGCGGGCTACATGGTAAATCTCTTCCTACCAGGGATTAGAAGATTGGTAGACCAGGTTAAATATGAGTACCAACTGGATGAAAATCCAACTCTTAGCATAGCATGAACAAGCACCAACAACAACGATGTATCTGATTGTCCTTGGCAACTTAAACAGGGCTCAGTCAGTGTCATGTAGCAATGTATCAATTATCAGCTTAAAACCCATGATAGATAAAACCAGTTGTTCGGCTCAAGCATCTGTAAGGGCTGATGAATCTACTCGGGAACCTCCGTCAGTATGCTCATCCCATACCTGGGTCCCCTTAGTCCCAAGTTAGATATCTGTAAGGTGGTCTTCTTCTGGGTTAGCTAAATAATGAATTGGGTTCACATCGGGCTTGACGAAGTAGGACTTTGTTTCTTTTACCAACAGAATTAACAGGAAAATTCTCTTTATTTTGCAGTGGCAGCAAATTATTCAGAAATAATGTGGTGATTCACCAGAGGCCTTAGCCTCTAAAATCATGAAAACATACACATGGAGATGGTTTCTATATTTTAGAAAAATAAATCCAATTTTAGATAAATGGTACTCCTCACAAAGTACCTTAAATGTATGGCATTACATTCACCGGTCAACAGAGCCTTGGTAGACATGTACCATTTCCTATGTGCCATGTGCTCTGCTCACAATTACACATTGTTAGAAGAGGAAGCAGGGAGGTTGGAAGGTCAAAGGCAAACCCCTGTCACAGTTACAGGCAGAACAGGATGTGATGATTTCTAAACTCTTATAGTCCAATCCTACTCCTGTTCTCAAACATTATGAAAGTACATGCTCTTTTTATAAACAAGAATCAAAAAAGCTCTTAGAAGGGCATCCTGTATCATTGCAGATGCAGAGTTAACATGGGAGCCTTGAGGGAGGAGAACAACAAAGCTCTCTGAATGTGCATCAGCACACAAGGAGACAGAAGTAGCCAGGGGATCAAATGCATTTGTGTGGTTACAGAGTTAGTGCGGTTATCACCCCTACCACTACCACACTACTGAGCACACGGATTATATGGGAGCCTGAAGTGCTTGCCTTCTTGGCTACACAAGGCTTCATCTTCACCATCTCATCTGCTCACTTGCCTGACAGTCAGAAAGCACCTGCCATATGCCCAGCTCTGCTGATGAGAATAAGAGTTCAGCAGAGACTCAAGCAGACAGGAGTTCCAGACCTGGTAAAATCCACAAGAGGCTCCATGGAGAATGAGGTAGTAGAAAGAGAACCTGAAATAGAAGTCCTTGCTTTAATCCTGGCCAGGTGGCCTTAAGCAAATTATTTGAATCTCTCAGAGTCTCAGTTCCCTGGCTTCTAAATGGTGTATAATAATATCTGTTTTTATTATATCATCTTTTATTAGACAAAATGCTAGTTTATATGAGTTTATATGTGAAAAAAAAAACCTTACTCATTCTTTGGTCTTGGAGAAACTGAGGTAGTTGAAGAGACATAAAAGTTTTATTCTCATTTATTAAACCCTTCAAAATATTTCATTCCATATTTTCCATGATCTAAGCTTTCTTGATTTAATGTTAACCATGTGTAAGACTGGCTGGGTCACTATGAGGTCACTCTTCCATACCTAGCCACCAATTTCAAAGTCTGTGTTACTGGCTTAAGATGCCACAACTATGTATGCTTCCCCTTATTATGGGAGGGAGCAGGATTTAAATTATATCTTACTTGTTTAATTTAAGTATTTATAGAAATGCTATTTCTTGGCTGGTTCGTTAGGAACAAATCCATTACGATTATTATTCAAATCATTTAAAACATTGTCCTTCCAATTCTCTTCCATGATGATCTTTGATTGGTAAAGGAAAACAGGAGCTGGATAGGTGTAGGTGGGTGTGTCGCAGGGCCACAGAAAGGACTGCTTTAGAGCACAAAACCCACTGTATCAACTAAAGGAGAGAAGAAAGTAAGATAAATATCTTTTACTTACCTGTCCCCTTGTACCTGAACCAAGGTGTGTATGCTGGTAAAGAAAAGACTAGCCTTCATTTTATTATTCTACCAAGTCTGAGTTCTGTTTCCCTGACATTGTGAGAACCAGTACAAGCCAGGCACTGAAGAGGACTGAAGAGAGCAGTCAGCAAAGTCCTGGCTCCTCAGCAAAGCTCCTACCAGCTGCCAGCAGCATGCAGGTTCACACTGTGCTTAACAAGACCTCATCTCTGCTGCCTCAGACCTCAGCAGCAGATCTGTGAGTGCTGTGCCATTCTCAGAACACAGACACACTCACTCCAATGCTGGCTGTACAGTCTCAATGGGAGACATGTTGGAAAAGGTGCACAAGGGGTAGCCAAAGAAATAATTTTAAAAATCAGTAATACCTTAAAACTCACCCATTTTCTCTGGATTTCTCTTCTTGTTTCCAGCCTCCCCCTTTTCCTAACATCAAAGTGGGGTGACAGAGGACCAGGGGAGCAAAAACAGGTACTCACTTCATCTCCAGGATCTCCTCTAGCTGTTTCCTCCTCTCAATCCGGAGGTTGGCCAGGTGCGCTTCTTTTTCAGCCAGAGATTGCTGGGTAGAGGCGAGGCGTGCTTTGGTGGCATCCAGTTCCTGCCTGGTTTTCTCCAAGGCATTCATCAGCTCCTCAATCTGAAAGGCACATGGAAGGTCACATGTCATCTCTCCTTTACTCAGACCCAAGGAACATCTTTTTCTGAGAGACACAGAGGGACAACATGACATCTGCACTACATACAAATAGAGCTGATTTGCTCTGTCTCTGGTAGAAACAGCTTTCAAACCCAAGAAATCCCTTAACTCCCCAAGGCCTATTCAATTGGATTGACCAATGATCTTTATAGAAACTATTTAACATGTCTATTAGAAGGGGGTGCTTGACCCAGTATCAACCTGTGGTTAATAATTTCAGGTACTCCATCTGGGCTGCAGGAAAATAAGACTCAGACACACTCTGGCTGGCACTGTACACTTTTGTGTATAGGCCTCCAGAGTGCTCGGACAGAAAGCTAATCAAGTGTTTCAGATTCATTCATGCTTTAACCTATCAAAACCTTGTTTGGCCAAAGGTATTTGATGTCCACAGAGCCTCGGGAACCTTTCTCACCTCACTTCCTTGACTTAAAATCAGGAAACAGGCTTTGGCCAAAGGTAAACAGAATTCCGGCCACAAAGGGCTCAAGTTTGGTTTGTCCCTGAAGTTTGAGAGGGTCCTAAACTTGAAATAAATGACATGTAACTTTTATAGAGTGCTAATACACCATAGAAATAAGCCAGACTATCAAATATCTAGGGTTTTCAGCCAGGTCCCCCCAATTTGAACCAAGGATCTCTGAGAGAAGCCCTAACCCTCTCCAAACCATTGGGGGCTTTTAAATCCAACACACAACAAAGAAGCTTGGTGTTTATAGTCATGTTCCAGAGACTTTCATGAAGAAAGCTGGTAAAATGTCATTCCCTGTACAGATACAGTCTACATGCACCCTGCTGATTCAAAAATCATGCTCCAGGAAGTTTCTAGATTCCAGAGCTGCTGTGTGGATTTCTAAGACTCTCCGTCCAGCTGAACTTGGCTGCATGCGTTCATCCATCACTAAAGTCAACAGAAAACCCTTCACAATGTGTCAATGACATGTTAGGCCCCAATTCATAAAGACTTTCTACACAATTTCTGCAGTTTGACATGGACTTCATTCAGAATAAGCATTAACGTTCATGTCCAAGGTAAATTACATGCTTTTAAGGTTCAGAACACCTTCCATTTTGCCCTGATAAAAAGGAGAAACTTAAGGACCTTGTAAATCAAAGCTTAAACTAAAAAGTTTTAAAAGCACAGAATATAAAGGATAATCTACAAAACTCATAGAATCATATATGTTTAACTGGTATTTACAAATGCATAAAATCTAAAGAGCAATTATTGTTTTTAGTTTCACATGAAGATCAACAATTATGACTAGGAGCCCTTCTGAAAAGCAACATATCAAAAGAAGTCCATTCCTTCTTAGATTTATAATTAAATAGCAGTATTTCCAAAAGACATCACAGGCTGGAAAGACAGCACAGTACTTGAGAACATGCACTGCTCTAGCAGAGGACCCAGTTCAGTTTCCGGCATCCACCTCAGGCAGCTCACAACTGCCTAGAACTCTGTACACCTTCTGGCCTCTGTCAGCACGGGTACTTGTGTGCATATACCCTCACACACACAAACACATGCACTTATTTAATTAAAACAAAATAAAGCTTTTTCAAAACTGCCACAATGCAGTCATTTCCAAGATGAATTCAGAGAATGTATGGCTCATGTGGAATAACCCGTGTCCTCTAGAGCCTGTTTTCTGTCATAAATGTTCTTTACTTCAAACATACTACTTATTCCAGGAAAATGAGTACCACTGCAATTCTTACTCATTCTTATTAATTCAAGCTGAACTGTCTGAGTTTGTAAAGCAAACTTAACTAGGTTTACAAGTGGTTAGTTCTTCTGCCACTAACCTGCTTGTGGCAGACGGCAGCTAGCTAGCTTAACAATAACCCAACCAAACAACTCTTAACCAGTGATAGTTGACAGCATCGATTTGTTGTTTCAGCAATGCTACATGAAGAATCTGGACAGCTGAGAGGTGCAATCCAGTGTTTGAATGGTAGATAATACCACTTGTTCCCAACACCCATTGTTCCTGGTGAGACTGAAAGTTCCCAACATGTTGTAAGTAGGGTTTTGAAACAGTACTTCAGGCTCTGACCACCCCCCCCCATCCCAATTTATGAGTTTCTAGACAAAAAGTCCTGCCTGCTGTGGCACTGGCCTCTGACCCACAGTTTCTGCAGCCACCTTCAAGCAATCACTGTCTCAGGGTATGTTTCTGGGCATTGCCCATGGTTACCCTAGGCTTAGTGTTTTAGAGTTCTGTGAATGGCTCTCTTTACTCTTCAAACTCGAACACTAAAGAGCAATTGGTATTTCCCCTGATGTAGTGGTTACTAGGTCAGGTTTCAGTATCCCTGTTCTCCATAGAATCTTAAGGCTACAAATATGAAAACTTAAGTTTTCATTTCCTTTATAAGTAATAACATTTTTAGTTAAGATACCTATAAGTTCCATCACCTAGAAATAAATATATTTTGTTGTTGTAATTTTCTACCTAAATATATAGATAGATAGATAGATAGATAGATAGATAGATAGATAGATAGATACAGAGAGAAATTTTATTTATATATACATATGAATATATAATCTTATACATGATTAATGTACTTTACTTTGCTATTAAATAATCATTGAAAATAGTTGGTTTTGTTTTGTTTTTTTTACAAATTAGTAGTGTTATGGCTTCTCTCTTCAGTGTCCTAAATATTATACTTTCCTTAGTGCTATGGTCTGAGGTTTGTGACCCCCATCCCCAATTCATACAATAAAACCCTAAATCTGAAGGACATGGCACTAGGTAATAAGAGCTTGGGAAAAGATTAGGTGGTGATGGCAGACCTAATCCTGAATCCTAATTCATGACTAACCTTTGATTAAACAAGACCGAGGAAGCTTGTTTCTTCTGCCACCATGTAAGGGCATGGAAAGAACTCAATGCTATACCACCTGAAAGTCAGCCTCTCCTGAACTGGACCATTAAGTCCCCAAAACAGTAAGAAATAAGTTTCTGTTGTTTATAAATCATGTGTTCTGTGTAACAGCTCAAGTGCACTAAGATACTTAAGAGCCTATTTTTCAATTTCTTTTGGAAATTCCTCATCGCACTCAACCTCAATCCTTTACCTTGTGATTCTGAGCCTAGATCTGTCCATCTCTGGGCACAGACACTGAGGGGAGGACTAAGGATTCACTGAGGGGAGGACTGAGGATTCACAACTTTCAGTGCTAATCTGAAGTCTCTTCAGTCCTTGCCTCCTTGCACTCACTTGGCCTTCACACATATTTAAATACCTGTTGGATGTTCCACATGGATGTTCTAACAGCACCTTAAATTGCACATGTTTAAAACTTCAAAATCACGTGTGCCTCTTTCTTCTCCTCTCTCTGATTCCCCAGTCATAACCAAATCTAATAGTTCTATTTTGCAAACACATTTTGGATCCCTCAGTCCATCCTAGTATTACTTTTGACCCTACTAGCTCAAGTCCCTCCCGTTCTCTTCTATCACAGAACTAACAATGATGTTGATGATGATAATGATGTGTGTGTGTGTACGTGTGTACCTGCATGTATATGCATATGTATATGTGTACATCCCTAGCCTCCATCTGTAAGCCTGCCCTCCATGAGGATCTGGCTTTATCTGATTAGCCTCTCTCCCACAATAGAGCACATTTTTTAGCTAGGTCTGATAGATTTTATGAAACATGAATAGAAAAGGGTAGAAAAGAACAGACTAAAATAAAAGCCAGGAAAAATATATTAGGGAATAAAAAGAAGGAAATATCTCAGGCTAGGGCTAGAGGGAGGTTTTGGTTGCTTTAAAGAAAGAATAAGAGCTTGGAGAGGAAGAGGTGGCATGAGGAAACAGTTGCTAACAGACTCCCAAGAGTTTTCTACAGGTCTAAGCCAAGGTTGGCCTTCCCTTCTAATTTCCATTTCAGCCATTTTGACTCTGTGTCTTTGAACTGATCTCCACTAGTCTGGCATTCAAAGAAGTTTCATAAGGAGTATTGTCACAACTAGTCTTCCTGTTGCCAGGGAACCATACCTACATCATCACTATCTCTCAAAAACAATGTCTCTGGTCTATGTCTGCTAACAAAGAGATTCTGATTATCCACAGCCGTTTGTTTCCAACTATGTTCTTTAGATATCGAGGATTCCACCACGGTGTCTCAGGGCTAAGAGGTTAGCAGAATTGGAGGAATGAGAATCAGCATGGCTTTCATTCCATAATCCCCAACTCTAAAGGAGTTAAAATCTACTCTTATCTGTCTTATTCATGACCTTGATTTCTTTGTTATTACATACATATCATATATATACATATATATATATGTATATATATATATATACCCTAATGCTTTAACTTTCTACATATTAAAATCATTTATGAAATTAGAAAACTCCTAATGCTATGATCACACATGGGGTTGAAGCCATTCGTCTGTAACTTATTAAGACTCTAGATGATTCCAAAGTGTGGACAAGCCTGGGAACCCTGGAGACTGCTGACCTCTCTTTAAACTTCCAGATCCTTCCTTACCAAGTGGGCAGATAGATATCTCATGCAAGATTGATATAATACAACTCTAAGATAGTGCAGATAAAGTACCCAGTCCTCTCTGTCTAACACTCTACAGGGCATTTACTATCTAAGCCACCTCTACGCAGCCTTGGGGTGTCCAGTCTACACAGTTTTTACGATCTACACTGTTTCTGCATGGCACATGTTTGGTTGCTACATCTAGAGTATAATTCCTTCAAAATCAGCATGCATTTCTACCCTGGTGTTCATACCTAATAAAATTTCACAATGGGGGAAATGAGACCACAAAGACACAGTTCAGAGACATTCACACTGATCCATTTTGTGCAATAATAAATGAAGCATTAAAGCCAACCTTAGTTCTTTCTGCCCTTAAAGACCGTGCACTCTGATTATCTAGAGTGCCTGATCCTTGCCATGGGGACAGGACATTCAGGTACAGCTCCTAAAAGGACAACAGCCAGGATTCACTGATGCTCTGGCAAGAACCAGGACCCTAGAGTGCCACAGCTGAATAATAAATATGTCCCCGGTTCTGTGGTGGAGTAGAGTCCAGTAGTTCTTAGGCCTGAGCCATACTCTGTGTATTCCATCCTAGGACCTGGGAGATCTACATCCCCATCCTTGCTTTATGCATCATGGAGAACGTCCATTCTGCTGACCTCTAGCCACAAGTTCATTCTCAGAAGGTCTGGGCTGGCAGGAAGGTTCCGAATCAAAGACAATAATTATAGTTGTGATTTCAAAAATGAAGATGAAAGGCAAGTACTAAAGGATACAAGGGATGAGAGCAGCTGCAGAGTTGAGCCTCCCCTGATCTTCCTGCTAGCCCTGGCGTCAGTGCTGGGGCTATGATTGCACTCTACTTTGTCCTCTGAGGCAGGTTCTCTGATTTGATCTATCTGGCTAGGCTGGTTGGTCAGTGATATTTAAGAATCCTCCTGCCTCAGACTCCCTAGTTCTGGGATAAAAAGTCTCTCTCTCTCTCTGTCTCTGTCTCTGTCTCTCTGTCTCTGTCTGTCTGTCTGTCTGTCTGTCTGTCTCTCTCTCTCTCTCTCTCTCTCTCTGCTGGGGTTCCAAATGCAGGTCCTCATGCTTGCATAAAAAGTACTTTACCAACTGAACTATCTACCCATTCCTGGGGGCTGGGGCTGGGGGTGGGAAAAGCCCCAAACCCAAAACAATTAACTCAATTTTAAATTTTATTTTATTGGTCTTTCTGTGTTGCAGAATATAAAGCAGTTACAGCATCAAGACTATTTGGTTTCATTTGCATATTTCCTAACTTCATACACTTTAATAATAATAATAAAGTCATCAGCAGATTTATGTCTAAAGAGTCCTTCTCCACGGCTCTGAAGAAACAAGGATCTTGAACCCGAACCACAGAGCAATGAGAGGATACATTTTTAAAACCTATAGGACAGTAGGGTGTTAACATGTATCAACCCAAACTTGCACACATATGTGTGCTGTTTAACTGAAGATCTGAAAGCCCATTTCTCTCTGTTATCTGCTGAGATGGATCCTGGGATAGCTTCCTGAGGCATGGGGGTCTCCTGTGCTTAGTAACTGCTAACTTGCCAATATTTCGACAAAACCTTTACCCCTTCATATTATATGCCAGTTAGAAGTTGGTAAGTAGATTGGGTAAGAATCTACTTATCCAGAAAAGTGAAAAAGAAAGGCATTTTTCATACAGTCTTTCCAAAGCACAGTGGCTTGTCTATGTTATGCTCTGCCATCTACCCATTTCCTGTCTTTGTTTGTTTCTTAGTGTTTTGGTGTATACCCAGCTCAACCAGTGAAGTTGCCACAACCTAAATTAGAGCAAACTTGAACTAAGTGCTGACCTAGGAGACTAGCTGAACTCTGCCAGCTCTACTGAAGGTTCAGAAGCAACTTGGGTCATAAGGTGATAAACCAGGTCAGAGAGAGGCTAGGAGAGATTTCAGTCAGCACAATGTGCTTGCTATGCAAGCTTGCAAAGCCTAGATCAACCCTCAGTCTCCACCACTTACACAATAAGCCAGATGCAGGGATGCATAGTCCCTGGGACTTTCTGGCCAGTCAGTCTAGTCAAAGTAGAAAGCCACAAACTCCACCGAAAGACTTTACTCAAAAATAAAAATAAAGGAGCAGACAAGCCCTAGAGAACAAGACCCAAGGTTTATCTCTGATGTTCACACACATAAACATGTGCCCCACCATGAACATGTATACATACCCAAACAAATGTTTAAAAGGGGAAGAAGAGATGAGGGAGGGAGGCTCTCTGGGAGGGAGACAGGGAGGAATAGAGGGAGGAAGTAAGGAAGGGAGAACATAATGACATAGGTTTAACTCCCTCCTCAGAATCAGCAACTTTCAGCCAGTAATGCTGTAAGCCTTCAGATCTGTTAGGAGCAAGGACTGCCTACCTATTATTAATCCCTGGCACGCATAGCTGACTTACCCTCCCACCTCCCCACTGCAGCATTAGAGTGACATCTTTTGGAAAATGTTGAAACTGATAGCCAGGCTGCTCGCCACCTGGACTGGACCACTGTCTCTAGATTGTGCATGTAATTCACCTTCTCCTTGTTGAAGGAAGGCATCAACGAACTCTACTGAATACACCACCTCCTAGTCTTCCTCTGCTAACAAAATCCACTTTGAGCACCTCAGTTTTAACCACATTTAGCATTTTTTTCTTCCCAGACTAATTAACCAAACACATACTGTGACAAAAGATGGGTAGAAAAGAAATATACAAAACAGATACACCTGACTTTACAAATACCATTTACTCAGTGGGTACTGGAAGGCAAGCATCAATCTCCAAAGTGGCTGCAGGCATGCTCCACTCTAGCTGGCACCAGGCACTGGGCAGGGAGTGGGGGGCAGTCTTCCTGGTGTGCTTGTTGTGTGTGCTCTTTGGGACATTTTATGTATTCTGTGTTACTGCTCTGCAGCCGTGTATTGTCTCTAACACTCTCTATGCACAGGATGGAGAGTGTGGAGGAGCAGAAGTTCCAATCTGGGCAGCTGAGCTCCTAATGAAGAGAGCATCCCAGCGTGTGTGGGCTGTGCACTTGCCCTCTCTATGTACCAGTCTCCCATCTGTTAAATACATATAATTCCTGTATCTTCAGGTCCGGGTGAGATTGCACCTACCTGCTTGCTCCAAGTGTGCATGTGATAGCCTGCAATGGTTATGAAGGGACGTGTCTATGCAAATGCTGGCATTTAGATTTTGGCCTATGAAAAGATGGCAAAGGGTATTTAGCATTTTTCAAAAAGATTCCTATACTTCTTCAGTGGAATGTGGAAAGGTTTAAGCTTAACTTATAACAAGCCAAGTCAAACATTTGCAAACTGTGCGTTGTTTACATTTTACTCTTACTGAGGCAAAATTCCAAGCATGAAGCTGAAGGAATGGAGAGCGGTAATGGAGCGCCCACCCTACCCAACAGAGTGCCTACGGCAGTGTGGGTGCTGGCCAGCCTGGCGGAAGTGCACTTGACATGGGGTCAGTACACCATAGGAACTGGATTTTCACTTTCATTTTAATTTATTTGAATCTAAAGACCGACATGCCCACTTCATCAGAAAGAGCAGTGTCAGGGCAGGCATATTCCATTGCCTTCACCAAAGGTGTAGAAGGCTCATATCTCTGACTATAGGGGAAACCCTTTTTATTTTATTTTTTACATGCAATAAAATGTAAGAATTACCATTTGGTCCAGTTTCTGCAATTTAGTTATTTATCCTAAAGATAGGATAAGGGTTGTTCCAACTGTACATGCATTACCATTTGTGGCTACAAGTGTCAGTTACAATGCTGTTTGTAAGTATCACAAATTATATACTTATATATGTATAAGTATGTATACATATTACACATACATATAAAAACACCTATGTATGTGTAACTTCCAAAGCAATGAGATTAGCAAACTATGTCCTCATAGGTATGATAACACTGCAAAGAGTCTAGATTAACAAAATATCACAGGCACCCAACTGTTAGAATGTCAGTTAGCTATTAGACACTCAGTCAAAAGTTTTAATATAAAGAAAAGACACAAAACTTAGGCAAGTCAAGAAAGTTATAATAATAATATAATATAAATAATAAGTGCACTCCAGTTATAACTATGTGAGGATATTTTAATGTAAATGCATAGAAGAAAAAGACCAGAAGGAAATGTATCACACTATTCTCATGGGTTGGATGGTATCTAGATGAGGGGTTTTAGGTAATATATCATATTATTCCTTGTACCTATTGCTATAAATAGGCTCAGTTAATGAAATGAGTAATTTTAAGACATTTCAACCAAAGACAGTCTGCATAAAGGAAGTTGCATCCATGGGAGGACATAGGTTGAAGATCAATGATAGCCTCCCAAGAAGGGGAAGGGAAGAGTCAGAATCAAGGTGAAGAGCAGGAGAGGGGCCAGCAACAGCAGTTAGGGTGGTTACTGATTTGGCCAAAATGACCTCAAAGTTGCTCTGCTTCTGAGCCTGAGTGCCTGGTCCCGACAGCCCTTAGATTTATACTGATTACAACATGGTTCACCAGAGAGTGTTAGTGACTCCAGAGCTGCTAGCAGGAGTTAACCACTACATCTACCGTGCCCTCCAATGCACATGTGCCTTGCTCATTTCTCCTACTTCCCAGCTAGACTTACTGGGTTTTCAGCAACCAGTCTGGTAACACATGCTTTAGTGTTTTGTTTTCTGTTAATACAATGCTGCCTGATTTTGATATTGTTTTGTCTCTGATGCTCTCAAAACACATGATCAGGACATTTGTCCGTGTCCTCTGGCCACCTTTATTAGCATATTCTCCTCACTCCCAGTCAGCAAATGAGAGTGCTGGCTGTAGGCAGCCCTACTTCCTTTTGATCCAAGGGAAGTAATATGTAATTTCCAAAGGGGAAGAATAAGATGGATCCCCTGTGGACTGGGCTTGGGATCTCTCTCTCTCTCTCTCTCTCTCTCTCTCTCTCTCTCTCTCTCTCTCCCTCCCTCCCTCCCTCCCTCCCTCCCTCCCTCCCTCCCTTCCTTCCTTCCTTTCTCCTTTTTTTTTATTAGATATTTTCTTTATTTACATTTCAAATGTTATCCCCTTTCCTGGTTTCCCATCTGAAAACCCCCTTTCCCATCCCCCCTCCCCCTGCTCACCAACCCACCCACTCCTGCTTCCCTGTCCTGGCATTCCCCTACACTGGAGCATCGAGCCCTCTCAGGACCAAGGGCCTCTCCTTCCATTGATGTCTGATAAGGCCATTCTCTGCTACATATGCAGCTGGAGCTTTGAGTCCCTCCTTGTGTATTCTTTGGTTGGTGGTTTAGTCCCTGGGAGCTCTGGGGGGTACTGGTTGGTTCATATTGTTGTTCCTCCTACGGGGCTGCAAGCTCCTTCAGCTCCTTCATTCTGAAGGACGATGCTTTTTCTTAAAGTCAAATGAGCTATGGGACCCACCTGATCATAAGTGCAGCTGTCCTGTTTCATACGGGATGCCCACCCCAGGGGAGGAATTCTCAAAGATCATCAATTATGGCTTTTCTAGCAATGCTGATCAAATGGAACCAACTGAACCTGCTACCAAGACACTGTTCACTGTTCTTCACTGTGTCAGTAGCAGCACTGGTTGTGATACTGAGCTATCATAGTTTTGCAAGGTGTGACTATGGGATGTCCTTGAATAAAGGATGCATGAGATCTGTTCCTCGTGTTTCTTAAGACTATATGAGACTCTGCAATTTCATAAGAACAAAATGTTAAATCTTCAAAGTTTGTGCCATATAGTAGGAATTGCTTCCATAATAAAAACAGCTGGTACCAATGTTTGGCTGGAAGAAAACACAGTCACAGATGGACAATTAAACTATTCTATGCTGGCAAAGACAAGTCTTTCCTGAAAATGCCATAGCTGAGAAGACTTAAGTGTGGAGTTAGCACGTTGTGAATGCCTTCCATTCTTGAGGTAGACTACATTTCCAGGAAGAAGCCAAGATCGGCGGCTTGACACCTACTGCATCACTACATGAAGCCCTAAGAATCATGGGAAAAATGCTCTTGTGTCCCATTTTCATAAAAACAAACAGTCATACACATATGTAGATACATTTTAGATGCAATAGGAGTTATGAGTAATAGAATACTACATATAAATGCCACAAGTAGATACTGATTTCCTTATCATTACCACCCAGCTAAGTGAAAAAAAAATTACATAATACTTTTGTATACTCAAATGTAATCTATTCTCCAAACAATTGGTGTGTGGAATGGTTAGTTCCTCAGTGGGAGAAAAGTGAAGCGTAGACATGAACTGCCCCAGAGAAATATTCCACTTCAGGGTCTCCCTTATGTATGTTTTATAGAAGCTTTATGTTAACCCCATTGCTGTAGAAGGAAATCCACCCAGATGGGTCTCTGGGGCCCAATATCCCCATCAGTGATTTGGCTCCTTCTTCTCATAGCCGTTACTGCTACATGGAAAATCTTCTTAATTAGTTAATTTTGGGGGAAATCACAATGTAGAGAGAAAGTCTGGGATGAAGATGCCCACCCCAACAGTTCTTCCCACATTAAAAAAAAGGATGGGTATACGAGACACAACAATGAGACCAAGCCTCTCATATCTAGAAGTGCTTGCCTTTAAGTGGATCACAACAGCAGACCTGTGGGTCTTGACCTATCTTCCATCTTAGTAGCCACAAATACTCTCTTAAATGTCTTCCCAAGACCTCAGAGGGTAATGCTCTTCCTTCTTGCTCTCTACTTTCACTCATGATAATAGAATTTTGGTCCTGGGTTCTCAGAACTAGGTCCTCTGGTTCTCCTTGGCTTTGCTCATGAACTATTCCATAAGCCCTACTAGGTCCTTGGCTTTGCTCATGAACTATTCCATAAGCCCTACTAGGTGCTATGGATTGGATTCTGGAGAGCGCAGCACAGACTGGGAGACCTGGCCATGCTCAGGCCCTCTCTGTAAATTGGCCACAATATACATCTTGCTTGTTCAGTGTTTGTGCTTCAGAGTAGAAACTGGTACTTGCTGATGACATATATGCACAGATGTAGTCTTTGTTCATCTAGACAGAAACAAAGTCCCCAGGTCTTTATGGATGACAGTCTGTTCATTCAAAATACAATGGTGTAGAAAGGCTCTACTGGACAGCACAGTTTATACCCACACCTCAGCTCTGGCTTTACTAAATACTGCATTGTGGTTTGTAAACGGCTATATTTTCCCTAAAGGATTCTCTGGGATTTGTGCATCTGTACTCTGTTTTCAAAATAAGTATATTGTTTTTCTTCCTAGTGGCTCTCCAGATTAAAAATATATTCAGTGTTTTGATTGCCAATACAAGATTATAGTCTCATCCCATATAAAGTAATTAAACCTAATCCCACATCAAATATCACTCCAGTATTAAGTAGTCTCCAGACAAGTATAAGAAAGAGTTCAGTTCCTTGCCTCTATGCCAAATATTCACTCAAGACCTGATTGCTTCATCTGGGACCTCTTCTCTCTTTTATAGTTTCTCAAATAAATGGCTTTGTTCAAAAGTATTCCTCATTCTGTTTCCTGTCCCTTCTTCAAGAATGTCCAGTGTTACACATAGCTACAGCCAACTATGATATCCAGAGTTCAATTTGAGAAACAGCACTGGTATTTTATATGCATAACACTGATGCATGTATTTACACAAATACCACATTTGGTAGGTCACACTCAGGAACCTCAAAGACCCTCTCTCTAAGTAATAGTTCCTTTTGGACTCCCAACAATTAGGCTGTGTAACTAACCCTGTGTCCAATTCCTTCAGATAAATCGTGTACGCCCAGCTGAGCCACTCTCCCGCTGGCGTTGGGGCCCGCCTGTCAGGCCCACTTCTCTGGTTAATGTCAGTAGCACTATGTATAAAAGGTGACTCCAGTGTGTACAAATGTTGATCTTTCAAGAAGTCATGCCTAGGCTCACACACACAGCCACTCTTTCCTCCACGAGGTCACTAGCAGGAGCAGAGGACGGTCCAGGAAGGACTTGCCAAGAGCCTGGTCTGACTTGTTAGGTTATACAGCACTTGGGACTTCCCGGCATGAGATTAATCCATAATCCTGTTTTGTGTTTAAAGAACATAGGTTCTAAAGGCCTTGCGTATGTGACAGTTTCAGAGGTGAGAGGGACATGTTCTAATGCAGGGTAACAAATTAAGTGCCGGCATGAGTGTGCCCTGGGAGCAAGGGGCAGTCAGAGGTGGCATAAGATGCTTGCTCTCATCCAGCCACTTATTAAGGTTCCTGAAACAGATACTAAGATCACATTTTAATAGCTGCAGTGTCCACAGGCCTGACAATAAAATAAACACACACACAAGTAGAACCTGTCTATAGTTTTACTGGTGGCCCTACAAGCTAAATGAAATCAAAATGCCGTTGATGGGAAACACAGCCGGAGCTCTAAAGAAATGTAATACTCGATGATGTGACTTCCAAACTGCATTTCATCTGAATACCAATGAGTAGAAATGCTCTCAGCTAAGCTCTGAACAATCCTAGTTTTATTACATCCAAATCGTTTCTTCCCTTGCCAGATTCATTCGACCCCTCTTCGCTACAAAGCCAATGCCCAGGGATCTCCGTCTCTTCAACTCTAGCAAACCTGATCAAAAAAGCAGGAATTCCCACTGCTGTCGAAACCATCACCAATCTGCCTTCATCTGGATGCTTCTACTAATGTAAAACTCTCCACTCTACAGTGAAGAAAGGGCAGGCCCAGGGGATGTTACTGCTGAAGGGAATGGCTGTGTAAACCCCTGAAGATGCTTTGACCACCACAGTGTGGACAGAGCCAGCTGGGCTGGAGGCATCTTTTGCTCCAGATTAGAGAGACCAGTGATGCACACTTGGGAGTGACTTCAGCCTGTGACTTGGCTAGGGCTAAGATGTCACTTAAAATGGTTGGCCACATCGCTGACCTTTACAAAGGCAATGGTGAGCAGAGAAAGTTTTCCACCCAAACATAGGCACCTAGACTCTGTTTCCAAGTACGGAATGAAAAGCAGAGAAACAAAGCTGTTGTTTGTGATTTGTTGTGTTGCAAGTTCACCTTTTCATGTTTTCCAGTGGGAGTGGTAAGGAGATGTGACCTTGCTTCCACAGAGGACCCATCCTTTTCTACAAAGGGTCTATGTGGATCCCCATGTGTGCACCACCAGCTTCCTGCTTGCTCTTCCCACCATGTTTCTGAGATAAGCTCTAGCCCTGTGAGAATTCCAAGGGTAAGCTCTCATCTCCTATTTTTATATCATATCTGAATAAAAAAGAGTCATACCATACAACTAATGAGACTGAGAAACTTTTAATCACTGACTTCCAAAATCAAAACCTAACTTACAGGGTCAGTACGGTATCCACCAACTTGCAAATAAAATACAAAGCCCTCCCTGAAGCTGACAGTGGTCATGCTCATGGATCCCCCTGTACTCAAGTCCTTACCCAGTGACTCAAATAACTCCTGGTTCACCTTTCCATTCCTCAAAACCCTCGCCCTCAGCCCTGACCCTGGGTCTTACGGAATCTACTTTGTACTGTATATTCTTTCCAACCTCCTCCTCCCATGCTCTTAAACGCCTGGCATAATCTCACACTTTAGTCTTGAAGCAAACATCATCACTTTCAAAAGGCCCCTTCGAGTCTCCTTTGATAAATTGGCTGTCAACCTCATGCATATCTTCTTTGTATTATGCATTTTCTTCTTCTATCAGCTCCCATTTTATTTTATTTCCTTGGTAGCATGTGTCATTGTTGTAAATGGCTTAGGGGTGTCTTCGTATGCATCTTCCCTTCTTCCCTGCTGAACCCCTTGTTCCATGTCTGTTATACCCACTCTGCCCTTCGAAATGCCTGTCCTTAGGCCTGGCACCCACTCAGTTAACACATAACCAAGGTTATGCATATATTCCAATGACTGAAACCATCAGCACCTGGCATTCTCTAAGGATGTACACTCTCGTGCCACCACCTCTGCACCCTCTGGCATCTAGTACTGACTCTGAAACTCTGGAGGTGCAGCTCAACAAACTGCATTTGAATTCATTCTGTACCTTATGCTTGTTCGGTTTTGCATTCTGCTAGTTCACATTCATTTCCCAAAGGGTTTTCCATCTGAAGACACAGATGTCAAGACCTGCCCTAAGTGGAGAAGGCAAAGTGGATGCATTTTCACAGAACAATTATCCTTCAACACAGATGGTCTGTGATCTTTCAGCCCAGAGGGGGCGTCAGATTCACAGGTACTTCTGTGTTTGTGGGCAGGTGGATGGTTGTTAAGAGAAGTCAATCTTTGCCTCATCCTAAGAAACCATTATTGCCTCGTCCTCAGCAGGTGACAGATGTGGCTGAACATGACAGTGCTGCAGCCCAACACTGTATGTGGCAATCCTGCTCAGCCCACAGCAACAGTTCAGATTATAGCAAGGACTCTGGCCTCCCTGTCTTTACCTTGGTGGAAGGATTCCTGAGGATACAAGCATGGCTTTGTAACTGCTGCAACGCAGGTTGCACCCAGGATTTGACCCAACACCGAGGGGAGTAGCCCCATGCAGATGGATGTGGAAGAGACGGTGGCTGAAGTCATTCTTAGATCCAGCCAACAGGCATTGTCCACTATGTTTGTCAATGAGCTAACAGCTTCTATGTGGGAGAACATACAAGTCTTCTATGCCTAAGGAAACCAATAATGGTAGTAAAATGAGCTCACATCACTCCTGTCCACCTGTCCCTATACATCTCTGTCTAGGGTGCATCACCTTGCTAGCTGAGAGATCACAGAGTTTCATCCATCCAAGGGCTGCTGTAGGAATTAAGGTATAGGAATTCTTCCTTGACTTGGGGGAAGGTGGTCACTAGAGGTCTGTGTCTTTGGTGTCAAATGTATTCTGTAAGTACTTATAAGAAGGTGTTAGGGAATTTCATTCTTGCCTGAGCCATAGCAGCAAATGTGATGGAGACATACAACAGTATAAAACGTGAAGAAACACAGGCTCTGGGACAGGAGTGATGAAGGCTCAAATACTTGCTCCGCTGCTTACCAGCTGTGTGACCTTGAGTAAAGCACTTACACTCTCTGGGCTCCTGCTTTTTGTGCATTGGAGATAATAATACACTTCACTCAGGGTCATAGTGAGGCTTAGAGATTAAAATATCCATGAAACACTCAGCCTGTGCCCTGCCCTTAGTAAGCACTTGATAAATGATAAGTATTATTTGCTAAACTAACAAGATACAGTCCAGGGTCCCAGCACTGCATGCATGGCAGAGGCAGTAGCCTAAGTGTGTCAGGGACAATACAGTCAGAGGAGCAAGGCAGGGGAGATGAGGCTTTCTGGAAGGGAGAGTATTGCAAGGGTGTTGTGAAGCAGAGGCCACAAAGTCAAATGTGGGCAGGCAAACCAGTCACTTGTGAGGCCCCATAGGCAGTGACAGACTCCTTTGCTGTAGCTAATTCCCAAGTAAGAGAAAACAGTCTGCATGGCTAGATTCTATTGCTAACAAAATTTCATCAAATGATGCAAAACTTCTAGTTTGACTGTCCTGTAATATCAGTGGAGAGGTACTTTCACTTGTACAGAGGTACTTTCACTTGTACAGAGAACAAAAATAGATCTAGATTCAGCAAAAAAGACATCTGGGGGCTACATCTGGACCAGGGACAACCAGTTCTGATACCTTGTTCCAAAAGAGGAGCAGGGTTTTGTCAAGAGGGAAGGCTGAAATCACTGTGGCATGGATCAGTATGACTGGAAAGCCATGGGTACTCTGGAAGCTGGATATGCAGATAAGAGGCAGGGCACCGTAATACAATCGAGGAGGGGAGGTGGCCAGGAGCAAGGGATGTTGAAGACTAGAATTATGTGATGGTGGGGTGGGTGAGGCTGCTGATGTGGAGAAAGAAGTTCAAGTCCTAAAACTGCCTTCCTTCTAAAGCCTTTCAAACTGGTGCCCCTCTTTATATGGTACCTAGAGCTACACGGCTGGGCCATGTGCACAGCAATGAAGACTAAGAGCCAGGCTTCCTCCTCTTCTCTGGATGGTGGTCTGGTTGCTTTGCTTCTCTTGATGCAGAGGAGAAACAAAGCCTTTGAGTCTCAAAACCTGGACTTTTGCTACAAGGAGCCAACTTGTCAGAAACACATACCTGAGGAACATGAGGACCTGCAGACGGGATTCTACCTTGGGGTAACTCAGGAGTGTTGACTGTCCAGGTGATTCTCCCTCAAGACTGGAGAAAAAAAGCCTCGGACTGGCTTGAAGGGCAAAGGTTCACACAGCCACATTGAGGAATGGTAGCACCTCAGGAGCAGTCACCGGGACCAAAGATCACACAGACTGTGGTCCGGCTCCTAAGCACTCTGGGTAAAAAAGCTTTGGATTTCATCATCTTACAAGACTGAGAGAGAATCTCATAATATCTGAGGTTTGATTTTTTTTTCACCAATCATGGAGTACGAGAAGGTAGTTATATGTTAATATTTAATTTGATTGAGAACAATCAAATATGCTTTTGCTTCTGTGTATAAGGAATAAATTTGGTCAAGTATAATTATTGACATGAAAATGCACATCAAGAAGGCTTCCTGTGTTAGAGAAATTTTGTCCATCTGATTTGGTGATCTTCCCTCCCTTACATACATACAAACTATGTATCCAGATATTTTTTATAGACTATTTTTAGGTTGATCCAATGATTAATCAGTAAAACAAAGGCAAATTCTATTAAAAAATTAGTGAAACTACTCATATATAGAAACATAAATATTTGTTTCCATCTCTGTTTAACATGGGATAAAATATATTCTAGAGTTTTCCCAAGTTAATGTCCCCAAACTAATCACCAATAAAAACAAGAATGGTGTGGGTTTGTTCTGTACCAGGCATTGATACATCAGTCAAGAGAGTAACGAACAGGGGCTGGTGAGATGGCTCAGCCCTTAGAAGTGCTTGCTATTCTCACAGAGGATCCTGGTTTGGTTCCCAGCAGCCACAGGGTGGCTCATAACCATCTGTAATTACAGTGTCAGGGAATTCAGTGTCTTCCTCCATAGCCACCAGCTGCAGTTCACTTATATATACATACTCAAAATAACCATACATGTAAAAATAAATAAATCTTAAAAAAATTTTAAAGAATGTGAATAACCGTATATAACCCCATTTATTCCTTATACTTCTTTTTTAGCCCCATTTTATAGTTGAAAAATAAAAATAAAAAGGCTTTCAAACCGACACACAGCTAGCAACTAGGATTTGAACTTAGGCTGTGAGGTTCCAGAGTCTGATGATCTCTAAGAAGCTTTGCTTTATAACATTTATTGTGAGAGCTCAATGTAGTGAATTTGTCATTTTTTTCAAGCACCCTAGAAACTCATTCACTAATAACCAAAGCTTCTTGCCACATAGTGTGAAACATGAGGCTCTCGGTCTCTGTACCCATGGCTCCTTTCCTCCCACCCCCCTGCCCATCCCTCCCTATTCCAAGACATGAGACATGGGAGCAGATTTTACTTTGCAACTGGACTTACTCTCAAGCTATTATGTGCACATAACCTGATGATATAAACCTAGTGTTCAAAAGAAACCTGGGACAAGAGATAGAGCTTAGTGCTAGAGTCCTCACCTAGCATAGGTGAGCGCTGGGTTCAATTACCAGCATAACACCCAGAGAAAACTATATTTACAAATTTTCAAAACATAAGTCACTAATTCAGCCGAGAACAAACCCATACAGCTGAGGTATATGGCACCCAGCACGGAAATCTGGTTGACTCGAAAGATGCTGTTCACCACTAGTAAGAAATCTGGTTTGCTCTAAAGTCCACAAACAATGTGGCTCACAAAGGTCCTGGGGTCAGAGGCCTGGCTAAATGCAATCTTCTTGTAAGGGAGAGAGCATAGAGCACATGGCTCGCCTGCCCTGCTGATAGCCGACCAAGACTGGAATGTGTAGATAATTATCTCCCAGGCCAGCTACGGCTGTGTTTCTCCTACAGTCTCACCTTTAAGACTGAGCCAAGACATTCCAGCCTGAATGATGGTTTATTTATGAAAGGATTTAACACTTTTAGATCTCATTCTGCTTGTAGGTCCACCAATTTCCATTTCCCAAATATCCAATTTCTTCAATTTCACAGAGCATGAATGAGATTTGAGGTCCTTGTGCAGCAGGAGGGGAACTTTAAGAAACTGAAAATTCTTATTCTTCAATGAGGTGAAATTCTCTGCTAACACATCCACCAAGTAAAATCACAGCCAGGGCTGAACATTAAAAAAAAAAAAAAAAAAAAAAAAAAAAGAAATGCCAGAAGTCATAACACCACATTCAGGTGGATACAAATAGTTGTTCAGATACTTCCAGCTGCAAGGTCTCCTTTGTTCAAGTCCAAGTTCAAAGGTCAATGGAACAATATGGCTGTAGCTGCTCTACATGAAAGAGGGGAAACCAATTCTTCCTTGAGCCAGGAGGTAGGGCTCAAGGCAACAGAGTCCAAATGGAGTCCCCGAATGCCTGATGGCCAGAGAGAAGTAATGAATCTGGAAAGGTAGGCAAAGCTCTTCATGATGTCATTGCCTTAGTTGATACTCTTTCTGAACAACTGGCCAATGGACCAGAGTCAGGATGGTCTGAGATAGAAAGGGATAAGGCCTATTGTTAAAAGAATAAAGAGGGCATCAGGAGCTCTCTCCAGTGTGATTTCTTTTTTTTTTTTTTTTTTTTTGGTTTTTTGAGACAGGGTTTCTCTGTGTAGCCCTGGCTGTCCTGGCACTCACTTTGTAGACCAGGCTGGCCTCGAACTCAGAAATCCGCCTGCCTCTGCCTCCCGAGTGCTGGGATTAAAGGCGTGCGCCACCATGCCCGGCTCCAGTGTGATTTCTTACATGTCAGTACTGTGTAAGAATAATGATGAGCGGGAGTTGCCTGAGTATCTGTGGGAGACATCTTGGTTCCTAGATTCCACCAAGACTAGTCTGCACAGGTGAGAGTGTGGACTATAGAAGCTAACAGCTTCTGGGACAGACTGGAGCCACAGAGCTTCCAAGACAGTCCCTGTTTCAGGCTCCAGACATCTGGACAGCTTCCCTGCCAGAGGAGAGGTGTCTACCTACCCCAGGAGGGAGTTGCTGGAGCATCTGCGGGAGACATCTAGGTTCCTGGATTCCACCAAGACTAGTCTGTGTAGGCATCCGGGCACCTTCCCTGCCAGAGGAGAGGTGTCTGCTCTGCCGGGAAGGGCTTTGCTGGAGCACCTGAGGGAGCCATCTTGGTTCCTGGATCCTGCTGAGACTAATCTGCACAGGGTGAGAGTGTGGACTACAGAAGCTAACAGCTTCGGAGACAGGCACTGTTTCAGGCCTTCATCTTCTTCAAGGAGGCAAGTCCAAATGCCAGATATCTGTGCACCTTCCCTGAAAGAGGAGAGCTTGCCTGCAGAGAGTGCTCTGACCACTGAAACTCAGGAGAGAGCTAGTCTCCCAGGTCTGCTGGTAGAGAATAACAGAATCACCAGAGGAACAAGCTCTAGTTAGAGAAAACTATAACAACTGACTCCAGAGATTACCAGATGGCGAAAGGCAAACATAAGAATCTTACTAACAGAAACCAAGACCACTCATCATCAGAAGAACGCAGCACTCTCACCCCACCCAGTCCTGGGCACCCCAACACACCCGAAAAGATAGTCCCGGATTTAAAAGCATATATCATGATGACGGTAGAGAACATCAAGAAGGACTTTAATAACTCACTTAAAGAAATACAGGAGAACACTGCTAAAATGGTAGAAGACCTTAAAGAGGAAGCACAAAAATCCCTTAAAGAATTGCAGGAAAGCACAACCAAACAGGTGATGAAATTGAATAAAACCATCCAAGACCTAAAAAGGGAAGTAGACACAATAAAGAAAACCCAAAGTGAGGCAATGCTGGAGATAGAAACCTTAGGAAAGAAATCTGGAACCATATATGCGAGCATCAGCAACAGAATACAAGAGATGGAAGAGAGAATCTCGGGTGCAGAAGATTCCATAGAGAATATCGGCACAACAATCAAAGAAAATAAAAAAGGCAAAAAGATCCTAACTCAAAACATCCAGGAAATCCAGGACACAATGAGAAGACCAAACCTACGGATACTAGGAGTAGATGAGAATGAAATTTTTCAACTTAAAGGGCCAGCAAATATCTTCAACGAAATTATAGAAGAAAACTCCCCAAACCTAAAGAAAGAGATGTCCATGAATATACAAGAATCCTAAAGAAATCCAAATAAACTGGACGAGAAAAGAAATTCCTCCCAACACATAATAATCAGTACAACAAATGCACTAAATAAAGATAGAATATTAAAAGCAGCAAGGGAAAAAGGTCAAGTAACATATAAAGGCAGGCCTATCAGAATTACACCAGACTTTTCACCAGAGACTATGAAAGCCAGACGATCCTGGACTGATGTTATACAGACACTAAGAGAACACAAATGCCAGCCCAGGCTACTATAACCAGCCAAACTTGCAATTACTGTAGATGAAGAAACCAAAGTATTCCAGAACAAAACCAAATTCACACACTATCTTTCCAGGAATCCAGCCCTTCGAAGGATAATAACAGAAAAAACAAACAAACAAAAAAAAAACAGTACAAGAACAGACACCATGTCCTAGAAAAAGCAAGAAAGTAATCCTTCAACAAACCTAAAAGAAGACAGCCACAAGAACAGAATGCCAACTTTAACAACAAAAATAATAGGAAGCCAGGCGTGGTGGCGCACGCCTTTAGTCCCAGCACTCGGGAGGCAGAGGCAGGCGGATTTCTGAGTTCGAGACCAGCCTGGTCTACAAAGTGAGTGCCAGGACAGCCAGGGCTACACAGAGAAACCCTGTCTCGAAAAAACCAAAAAAAAAAAAAAAAAAATAATAATAATAATAATAGGAAGCAACAATTACTTTTCCTTAATATCTCTTAATATCAATGGACTCAATTCCCCAATACAAAGACATACACTAACTAACTGGCTCCACAAACAGGACCCAACATTTTGCTGCTTACAGAAAACCCATCTCATGGAAAAAGACAGACACTACCTCAGAATGAAAGGCTGGAAAACAATTTTCTAAGCAAATGGTCTGAAGAAACAAGCTGGAGTAGCCATTCTAATATCTAATAAAATCGATTTCCAACCCAAAGTTATCAAAAAAGACAAGGAGGGGCACTTCATACTCATCAAAGTTAAAATCTTCCAAGAGGAACTCTCAATTCTGAATATCTATGCTCCAAGTACAAGAGCAGCCACATTCATTAAAGAAACTTTAGGAAAGCTCAAAGCACACATTGCACCTCACACAATAATAGTGGGAGACTTCAACTCACCAATCTCATCAATGGACAGATCATGAAAACAGAAACTAAACAGGGACACAGTGAAACTAACAGAAGTTATGAAACAAATGGATTTAACAGATATCTACAGAACATTTCATCCTAAAAAACAAGGATATACCTTCTTCTCAGCACCTCATGGTACCTTCTCCAAAATTGACCATATAATTGGTCACAATATAGACCTCAACAGATACAAAAATATTGAAATTATCCCATGCATCCTATCAGATCACCAGGGACTAAGACTGATCTTCAAAAACAACATAAATAATAGAAAGCCAACATTCACGTGGAAACTGAAAAAACACTCTTCTCAATGATAACTTGGTCAAGGAAGGAATAAAGAAAGAAATTAAGGACTTTTTAGAGTTTAATGAAAATGAAGCCACAACATACCCAAACCTATGGGACACAATGAAAGCATTTCTAAGAGAAAAACTCATAGCTCTGAGTGCCTCCAAAAAGAAACTAGAGAGAGCACACACTAGCAGCTTGACAACACACCTAAAAGCTCTAGAACAAAAGGAAGCAAATTCACCCAAGAGGAATAGACAGCAGGAAATAATCAAACTCAGGAGCAAAATCAACCAAGTGGAAACAAGAAGAATTATTCAAAGAATCAACCAAACGAGGAGCTAGTTCTTTGAGAAAATCAACAAGATAGATAAACCCTTAGCCAGACTCACTAGAAAGCACAGGGACAGCATCCTAATTAACAAAATCAGGAATGAAAAGGGAGACATAACAACAGATCCTGAAGACATCCAAAACACCATCAGATCCTTCTACAAAAGGCTATACTCAACAAAACTGGAGAACCTGGATGAAATGGACAAGTTTCTAGACAGATACCAGGTACCAAAGTTAAATCAGGATCAGGTTAATGATCTAAACAGTTCTATATCCCCTAAAGAAATAGAAGCAGTCATTAATAGTCTCCCAACCAAAAAAATGTTCAGACCAGACGGGTTTAGTGCAGAGTTCTATCAGACCTTCAAAGAAGATCTAATTCCAGTTCTTCACAAACTATTCCACAAAAAAGAAGCAGAAGGTACTTTACCCAACTCATTATATGAGGCCACAATTACTCTGATATTTAAACCACAGAAAGACCCAACAAAGATAGAGAACTTCAGGCCAATTTGCCTTATGAATATCGATGCAAAAATCCTCAATAAAATCCTCCCTAACCGAATCCAAGAACACATCAAAACAATCATCCATCTTGATCAAGTAGGTTTTATTCCAGGGATGCAGGGATGGTTTAATATATGGAAATCCATCAAAGTAATCCACTATATAAACAAACTCAAAGACAAAAACCACATGATCATCTTGTTAGATGAGGAGAAAGCATTTGAAAAAATCCAACACCCATTCATGATAAAAGTCTTGGAAAGATAAGGAATTCAAGACCCATACCTAAACATGATAAAAGCAATCTACAGCAAACCAGTAGCCAACATCAAAGTAAATGGTGAGAAGCTGGAAGCAATCCCACTAAAATCAGGGACTAGACAAGGCTTCCCACTTTCTCCCTACCTATTCAACATTGTACTTGAAGTCCTAGCCAGAACAATTCAACAACAAAAGGACATAAAGGGGATACAAATTGGAAAGGAAGAAGTCAAAATATCACTTTTTCAGATGATATGATTGTATATATAAGTGACCCTAAAAATTCCACCAGAGAACTCCTAAACCTGATTAACAGCTTCGGTGAAGTAGCTGGATATAAAATTAACTCAAACAAGTCAATGGCCTTTCTCTACACAAAGAATGAACAGGCTGAGAAAGAAATTAGTGAAGCAACTCCCTTCTCAATAGTCACAAATAATATAAAACACCTTGGTGTGACTCTAACTAAGGAAGTGATAGATCTGTATGACAAGAACTTCAAGTCTCTGAAGAAAGAAATTAAAGAAGATCTCAGAAGATGGAAAGATCTCCCATGCTCATGGATTGGCAGGATCAACATTGTAAAAATGGCTATCTTGCCAAAAGCAATCTACAGATTCAATGCAATCCCCATCAAAATTCCAACTCAATTCTTCAATGAATTAGAAAGGGCCATCTTCAAATTGATCTGGAATAACAAAAAACCTAGGATAACAAAAACTCTTCTCAAGGATAAAAAAAAACCTCTGGGGGAATCACAATGCCTGACCTAAATGTACTACAGAGCAATTTTGATAAAAACTGCATGGTACTGGTGTAGTGACATACAAGTAGGCCAATGGAATAGAATTGAAGACCCAGAAATGAACCCACACACCTATGGTTGCTTGATCTTCGACAAGGGAGCTAAAACCATCCAGTGGAAAAAAAGACAGCATTTTCAACAAATGGTGCTGGCACAACTGGTGGTTATCATGTAGAAGAATTGGAATTGATCCATTCCTATCTCCTTGTTCTAAGGTCAAATCTAAGTGGATTAACAAACTCCACATAAAACCAGAGACACTGAAACTTATAGAGGAGAAAGTAGGGAAAAGCCTCAAAGATATGGGCTACTGGTTTGCTGTAGATTGCTTTTATCATGTTTAGGTATGGGCCTTGAATTCCTGATCTTTCCAAGACTTTTATCATGAATGGGTGTTGGATCTTGTCAAATGCTTTTTCCGCATCTAACGAGATGACCATGTGGTTTTTGTCTTTGAGTTTGTTTATATACTGGATTACGTTGATGGATTTCCGTATATTGAACCATCCCTGCATCCCTGGGATGAAACCTACTTGGTCAGGATGGATGATTGTTTTGATGTGTTCTTGGATTCGGTTAGCAAGAATTTTATTGAGGATTTTTGCATCAATATTCATAAGGGATATTGGTCTGAAGTTTTCTATCTTTGTTGGGTCTTTTTGTGGTTTAGGTATCAGAGTAATTGTGGCTTCATAGAATGAGTTGGGTAGAGTACCTTCTGTTTCTATTTTGTGGAATAGTTTGTGAAGAACTGGGATTAGATCTTCTTTGAAGGTCTGATAGAACTCTGCACTAAACCCATCTGGTCCTGGGCTTTTTTTGGTTGGGAGACTATTAATGACTGCTTCTATTTCTTTGGGGGATATAGGGCTGTTTAGATCATTAACCTGATCTTGATTCAACTTTGGTACCTGGTATCTGTCTAGGAACTTCTCCATTTCATCCAGGTTCTCCAGTTTTGTTGAGTATAGCCTTTGGTAGAAGGATCTGATGGTGTTTTGGATGTCTTCAGGATCTGTTGTTATGTCTCCTTTTTCATTTCTGATTTTGTTAATTAGGATGCTTTCCCTGTGCCCTCTAGTGAGTCTGGCTAAGGGTTTATCTATCTTGTTGATTTTCTCAAAGAACCAGCTCCTTGATTGGTTGATTCTTTGAATAGTTTTTCTTGTTTCCACTTGGTTGATTTCACCCCTGAGTTTGATTATTTCCTGCCGTCTACTCCTCTTGGGTGAATTTGCTTCCTTTTGTTCTAGTGCTTTTAGGTGTGTTGTCAAGCTGCTAATGTGTGCTCTTTCTAGTTTCCTTTTGGAGGCACTCAGAGCTATGAGTTTTCCTCTTAGAAATGCTTTCATTGCGTCCCATAAGTTTGGGTATGTTGTGGCTTCATTTTCATTGAACTCTAAAAAGTCCTTAATTTCTTTCTTTATTCCTTCCTTGACCAAGGTATCATTGAGAAGAGTGTTGTTCAGTTTCCACGTGAAGGTTGGCTTTCTATTATTTATTTTGTTATTGAAGATCAGCCTTAGTCCATGGTGATCTGATAGGATGCATGGGACAATTTCAATGTTTTTGTATCTGTTGAGTCCTGTTTTGTGCCCAATTACGTGGTCAATTTTGGAGAAGGTACCATGAGGTGCTGAGAAGAAGGTGTATCCTTTTGTTTTAGGGTAAAATGTTCTGTAGATATCTGCCAGATCCATTTGATCCATAACTTCTGTTAGTTTCACTGTGTCCCTGTTTAGTTTCTGTTTCCATGATCTGTCCATTGGTGAAAGTGGTGTGTTGAAGTCTCCCACTATTATTGTATGAGGTGCAATGTGTGCTTTGAGATTTACTAAAGTTTCTTTAATGAATGAGGCTGCCTTTGTATTTGGAGCATAGATATTCAGGATTGATAGTTCCTCTTGGAGGATTTTACCTTTGATGAGTATGAAGTGCCCCTCCCTGTCTTTTTTGATGACTTTGGGTTGGAAGTCAACCTTATCTGATATTAGAATGGCTACTCCAGCTTGTTTCTTCAGACCATTTGCTTGGAAAATTGTTTTCCAGCCTTTCATTCTGAGGTAGTGTCTATCTTTTTCTCTGAGATGAGTTTCTTGTAAGCAGCAAAATGTTGGGTCTTGTTTGTGTAGCCAGTTTGTTAGTCTATGTCTTTTTTCGGGGAGTTGAGTCCATTGATATTAAGAGATATTAAGGAAAAGTAATTGTTGTTTCCTGTTATTTTTGATGTTAAAGTTGGCATTCTGTTCTTGTGGCTGTCTTCTTTTAGGTTTGTTGAGGGATTACCTTCTTGTTGTTTCTAGGGCGTGGTTCCTGTCCTTGTATTGGTTTTTTTCTGTTATTATCCTTTGAAGGGCTGGATTCGTGGAGAGATAATGTGTGAATTTGGCTTTGTCGTGGAATACTTTGGATTCTCCATCTATGTTAATTGAGAGTTTGGCTGGGTATAGTAGCTTGGGCTGGAATTTGTGTTCTTTTAGTGTCTGTATAACATCTGTCCAGGATCTTCTAGCTTTCATAGTCTGTGGTGAAAAATCTGGTGTAATTCTGATAGGCTTGCCTTTATATGTTACTTGGCCTTTTTCTCTTACTGCTTTTAGTATTCTATCTTTATTTAGTGCATTTGTTGTTCTGATTATTATGTGTCGGGAGGTATTTCTTTTCTGGTCCAGCCTATTTGGAGTTCTGTAGGCTTCTTGTATGTTCATGGGCATCTCTTTCTTTAGATTTGGGAAGTTTTCTTCTATAATTTTGTTGAAGATGTTTGCTGGTCCTTTGAGTTGAAAATCTTCATTCTCATCCACTCCTATTATCCGTAGGTTTGGTCTTCTCATTGTGTCCTGTATTTCCTGGATGTTTTGAGTTAGGATCTTTTTGCATTTTCCATTTTCCTTGATTGTTGTGCCCATGTTCTCTATGGAATCTTCTGCACCTGAGATTCTCTCTTCCATCTCTTGTATTCTGTTGCTGATGCTTGCATCTATGGTTCCAGATTTCTTTCCTAGGGTTTCTATCTCCAGTGTTGCCTCATTTTGGGTTTTCTTTATTGTGTCTACTTCCCTTTTTAGGTCTAGTATGGTTTTGTTCATTTCCATCATCTGATTGGATGTGTTTTCCTGTTTCTCTTTAAGGACTTCTACCAGTTTGGTTGTGTTTTCCTGTTTTTCTTTAAGGACTTGTAACTCTTTAGCCATGTTCTCCTGTAGTTCTTTAAAGTCCTTCTTGATGTCCTCTACCATCATCATGAGATATGCTTTTAAATCCAGGTCTAGTTTTTCAGGTGTGTTGGGGTGCCCTGGACTGGGCGAAGTGGGAGTGCTGGGTCCTGATGATGGTGAGTGGTCTTGGTTTCTGTTAGTAAGATTCTTACCTTTACCTCTCGCCATCTGGTAATCTCTGGAGTTGTTATAGTTGTCTCTGTTCAGAGGTTGTTCTTCTGGGGATTCTGAGTATCCTCTGTCAGCATACCTGTACAGACTAAGTTCGGCGGAGTCCCGGAGCCAAGATGGCGCTCCCTGCAGGGCAGGTCACTGTTCTCCGGCTGGGAGGGTGTCGGATGTCTGCGGCCCCAAAAGGGTGCTGCCTCAGCGGTTCTGTGGCTCCCGCCTGTCCCAGAAGCTGTCTGCCTCTGTGGTCCTCACTCTGACCTGTACAGACTAAGTTCGGCGGAGTCCCGGAGCCAAGATGGCGCTCCCTGCAGGGCAGGTCACTGTCCTCCGACTGGGAGGGTGCCGGATGTCTGCGGCCCCTAAAGGGTGCTGCCTCAGCGGCTCTGTGGCTCCCGCCTGTCCCAGAAGCTGTCTGCCTCTGTGGTCCTCACTCTAACCTGTAGACTAAGTTCGGCGGAGTCCCGGAGCCAAGATGGCACTCTCTGCAGGGCAGGTCTCTGTCCTCCGGCTGGGAGGGTGCCGGAAGTCTGCGGCCCCAAAAGGGTGCTGCCTCAGCGGCTCTGTGGCTCCTGCCTGTCCCAGAAGCCGTCTGCCCCCGTGGTCCCCACTCTGACCTGTAGAGACTAAGCTCGGCGGAGTCCCGGAGCCAAGATGGCGTTCCCTGCAGGGCAGGTCACTGTCCTCCGACTGGGAGGGTGCCGGATGTCTGTGGCCCCAAAAGGGTGCTGCCTCAGCGGCTCTGTGGCTCCCGCCTGTCCCAGAAGCTGTCTGCCTCTGTGGTCCTCACTCTAACCTGTAGACTAAGTTCGGCGGAGCCCCGGAGCCAAGATGGCACTCTCTGCAGGGCAGGTCTCTGTCCTCCGGCTGGGAGGGTGCCGGAAGTCTGCGGCCCCAAAAGGGTGCTGCCTCAGCGGCTCTGTGGCTCCTGCCTGTCCCAGAAGCCGTCTGCCCCCGTGGTCCCCACTCTGACCTGTAGAGACTAAGCTCGGCGGAGTCCCGGAGCCAAGATGGCGCTCCCTGCAGGGCAGGTCACTGTCCTCCGACTGGGAGGGTGCCGGATGTCTGCGGCCCCAAAAGGGTGCTGCCTCAGCGGCTCTGTGGCTCCCGCCTGTCCCAGAAGCTGTCTGCCTCTGTGGTCCTCACTCTAACCTGTAGACTAAGTTCGGCGGAGTCCCTGAGCCAAGATGGCGCTCTCTGCAGCTGGTGGTTCCTTAGAAAACTGGACATAGTATTACCAGAGGATCCTGCAATACCTCTCCTGGGCATATATCCAGAAGATGTTCCAACTGGTAGAAGGACACATGCTCCACTATGTTCATAGCAGCCTTATTTATAATAGCCAGAAGCTGGAAAGAACCCAGATGCCCCTCAACAGAGGAATGAATACAGAAAATGTGGTACATTTACACAATGGAGTATTACTCACCTATTAAAAAGAATGAATTTATGAAATTCCTAGGCAAATGGTTGGACCTGGAGGGCATCATCCTGAGTGAGGTAACCCAATCACAAAAGAATTCACACAATATGTACTCACTGATAAGTGGATATTTGCCCAGAAACTTAGAATACCCAAGATATAAGATACAATTTGGGAAACACATGAAACTGAAGAAGAATAAAGACCAAAGTGTGAACACTTTGCCCTTTCTTAGAATTGTGAACAAACACCCATGGAAGGAGTTACAGAGACAAAGTTTGGAGCTGAGACAAAAGGATGGACCATCTAGATATGGCCATATCCGGGAATCCATCCCATAATCAGCTTCCAAACGCTGACACCATTGCATACACTAGCAAGATTTTGCTGAAAGGACCCTGATATAGCTGTCTTTTGTGAGACTTGCCAGGGCCTAGCAAGCACAGAAGTGGATGCTCACAGTCAGCTATTGGATGGATCACAGGGCCCCCAATGGAGGAGCTAGAGAAAGTACCCAAGGAGCTGGGGGGATCTGCAACCCTATAGGTTGAACAACAATATGAACTAACCAGTACTCCATGGAGCTCATGTCTCTAGCTGAATATGTATCAGGAGATGGCCTAGTTGGCCATCAGTGGCAAGAAAGGTCCATTGGTTATGCAAATTTTATATGCCTCAGTACAGGGGAAAGCCAGGGCCAAGAAGTGGGAGTGGGTGGGTGGGGGAATGGGTGGGGGGGCGTGTGGGGAACTTTTGGGATAGCATTGGAAATGTAAATGAAATAAATACCTAATAAAATAAGAATGATAAAAAAGAATAATGATGAGCTTGAAGTATAATGACCACAGTATAATTTATAGAGATCATGATACCTATCACTTAATGATATTAGTATACCAAAAACAGTCTACAAAGTAGGCACTAAAAATGAGAGAGCTTTCTGTTGGATAGTCACTTTATTTTATAATTCCTGATTGTATAGGTATTCATTTATGTGTGGATATTTATTTTCCAATAAAAGCCCAAGCCTTTTGATATTCATGGCTACCATACTAAATGAACAGCCAAAGTAACATTCACATGTATAAATACCCATACACACAACAAAGGAGTGCATTTGGAAGGACATATCTCAGGTAATTAACAGCCAGTTTCCTTAGAGCCAGGAATGCTGATGCACCTCTAGCTGATGCAATCCTAGCACCCCGAAGTCTGAGTCCAGCCTAGACTACACAGTCAGATTTTGTCTTAAACCAACCAAACAAAAAAGTAGATTAACTTTATTGAAACTATGATATTAATATTTAAATGATACATACTTATAATATTTTCAATTCCAAAGCTACAAGGGAGTAAGGGAATTATAATATTCTATTTTGAAAATACAAGATAGTGAGAGTAGGAAGAAAGCAGAGACAGGGAGGGGAGAATGACTCGTTGTCTGAATATGTCATTCTTGGCTAATGATTCCATCACTACTTAGGACAAATACTGCAAAATCACTTATTGCATCAAAGAGCATACATTTCTTCAATATCTTAAAAAAATACCCCCAAAAAGCACTGCCCTAGAAGACTATATATCATGTTTCCATAATGTGAGGCAGGGAGAATTTTCTTTGTATTCCCTTTACTTTATGCTTCTCATATTGTTACTGAAATTTTGCTTAAAATTATTTTACAAAATAAAACATAAATATTTTATAGAAAAGTAAGAAACCAGGAGAGGGAGGGAGGGAGGGAGGGAGGGAGGGAGGGAGGGAGGGAGGGAGGGAGGGAGGGAGGGAGGCAGGGAGGGAGGGGGAGGGAGAGAGAGAGAGAGAGAGAGAGAGAGAGAGAGAGAGAGAGAGAGAGAGAGAGAGAACTGGAAAGTTACTCTTTCCAAATGAAGAGTTCTGCTTATGAAACAAACAATGCCCTAGAAAAATGAGGGTATAGACTATCTCTTAAGTTCCTCTATGACTCCCAACTCCATAGGCCCTGCTTTCCACACAGTCACCCAGAGGACACATGGTCATCGGGCTCATAGCCAGCCAGTCCTTTACACAGAAGTAGAATCTCAGTTTCAGAGAAAGACCATTTGGTATTTAAAACAAAACAAAACAACAACAACAACTGTTCTGCTCTTTAAAGAATATCTCAGTTCAAGGAAAAAATTCTAAACAATCCACTACTTCAGGTGAATAGAGACTTTTCAATACCCTGATCTGCCCCTGAAGCTAGTGCAGTGTTTCTGGTCTCTTCCCAGTTCACTGAAAGCCTTGTTGCTGCTGTTTAGAGACAACCTAGGCTATTAAACCAGAGAGGAGAAAGCAAGTAGACTGATTGCTCACGTCATGCAGAGCCTCTAAACATGGCACATTTCAAAACTGCACTCAGTATTGTGTTCTGAAGTTTGCTAATTCTATAATAGAGTTGTAACATGAGAAGAAACCTCATGATAGGGCCAAAGGATAGCTGCCACTTTTTTATGAATTATCTTCCCACCAACCAGAGCCCTTAGTGTCTCTCCCTTTACAGTCAACCCTAGGAAGGCTAGAGGTTAAAGACTTGGTCTTTTCCAGTTAAACATTCAATCCTTCTAACTCCTTCTATTGGCTACAAATGAAATAGAGGCTCAGCACTCAGAGGCCACATCTCCTTTAGCATCTAAGAATGCTGCCAGCATTTCTCATTTTCTGAGTAGTCTGCTCCTGTCCAAACCCTTACACTGTTGAGACACATGCAACTCTATTCTCAGCCCCTCCAGAAAGCTGTCACCCTACTGGTCTTCCTGTTTTTTAATGACATTGCCTTGAACTTCATCTTACAAAACTTGAAACCCAGACCTGGAACCATATCTGGGATTCGTCCCTGGATAGACTTTCTTCTGCTTACCAGCCATGCCTGTAGTTGTCTATTTCAGTAGATGAACCATTTTCCAAAATTCATGTAAAAAATTGAATAAGATAATACCAAATATTTTTAAAATAACTTATTAAATCTCACCTTCTAGGTCTAACAAAGCAGATGGTTGTCTCATATAGCATGGAAGTCTTTCTATGTGTATATGCATACATGTACATGTGTGTACATGCATGTGCATACACTTGAGGGTGACTATTGTACTTCATTTCTTGAGATGCCTTTTACTGAACCTGGAGTGTGCCAATTCAGCCAGTCTGGAGCTGGACAGCAAGCACCAGGGGTCCTCTCCTCCTGCCTCTGCTTCCTCAGAACTAGAATTACAGTTACATACATGTCTGTGCCTGACTTTTTACAATATCCTTGGGAATCAAACAAGAGTCCTCACGCTTGCACATCAAATGCCTTACAAAGTAAGCCCAAGTCCCACCATGCAAACTTTTAACTTATTCTGCATCATAGTTAAAGAGCACAGGTTTGTGGTGCCCTGCTTAGGATCAAGGAGTCCATTTGTCAGGATATTAGTGGTTTTCATGTTAATCTCAACCATACTGAAATACAAAGCCATGCATTCTTTACCATTATATTTAGATATATTCATTTATTATTATTATTTATTATTATTTGTGTGTGAGTGTGTGTGTGTGTGTGTGTGTGTGTGTGTGTGTGTGTGTGTGACTGTATGCTTCATGTGCACAGGTGACTGAGGAACCTAGAAGAGGGTGTCAGATCCCCTACAACTGGAGTTACAAACAGTTTGAATCACTCTACATATTCTGGGAAACACACTCAGGTCCTCTAGAACACGGGAACTTGTAAATCCAAGTACCAAGGAGGCACACACAGGAGGATCAAAGATTCAGGTCCTGGCTGGGGTACAAAGTGAGCTCAAAGCCAGCTTGGCTAATTTAGTAATAACCTGTCTCATAAGAAAATGTAAAAAGATAGATAGGAATATATCTCAGGGGTAAAATCCTCACCTAGCATGTTTTAGATCCTAGGTTCAATCCCCACAGCATAGGTAGGGAGAAAGGAAAAAACAGAAGGAAGGAAAGGAGGGAGGGATAAGAAAGATGAAGGAAGAAAGGAAGGAAGGAAGGAAGGAAGGGAGGGAGGGAGGGAGGGAGGGAGGGAGGGAGGGAGGAGAAAGGAAGGGAGAGAAGGAGTTAGAGAAAGTAATGGAGGAATATGTATGTAAAGAGAGAAACAAAAGTATCAGAAGCCACAGCCTAGTGTCAAGTGAGGAGGGACTTGATGCCTGGGTGACCTCAGAGTAAGGAGGGTGGGTGTGGAAAACTAGATTAACTTACAAATCATGACACTTTGATTGCAAAACAAAAATAAAATAACACTGAAAGTCTTCCTGGGAGTGAACAACCTCCCACATAAGCCATGGATACCCATGGCCTTTGCACAAGGCCAACCCCACCCACACAGAGAATTAACTCAAGTGGCAGAGAACTGCTCGACTCTGCATTCCCTGCAGATCCCCTCTGCTCACTGGGGAAATTGTCTGGTTCAGGGCTAAGAGGTGATCTGGTCCTAGTGGCCCCCAGCGTGAATGCGTGTTACTAAGCACCCAGCTTATCCCCTCAAAATCTGGGCTACGATGACTGACTTTAGGCTCTCTTAACTCAAAAGTGCACGATTTTAGAAAGATTTACTTTTGGGTTTTCAAACGTTTAATGCCTTGCTGACAGATTTTAGACTGGTGCTTATAACAGGTAATTTTTCATAGTACCACAAATCCAGAATAGAACTCTAGACTAAGGGACAAAAGGGACTCGATCTCTAATTGCCATCAAATCACACAGATCCCAGAAACCATGCAATATAAAAATACTTCACAATCACATGTGCACAAGAGCAGCATCATTAAAGGTCACACACTCCGCAGGACCTGCTTCCTGGGGGGTTGCTTTTGCTCTTCAAATGCACTGAGTCTGTTCTCAGCACATAGAGCACATTTCTGGGGTTCCAGGTTTACTCCTGCTTATCTGATGGTTTGGCCATCCAGCCTCTGGCCTTCCCTGGAGACACTAGGTAGAATGGCTATGATGGATTTGCCCTCACAACAGTTTATAAGCTCCAGTTTCCTTGTACAGCAGAATATTATTGCAGGCTACTAAGTGTGCCCTCCCCTAGCCTTGAGCAGGCTGAATCAGATGTTGGTTTGGCCACAGCTGGCTAGCCCACCTAGGATGGAGTCTTCCAACCCAGATAAAGTCTATTGTTCGCCACATCTGCAGCTTCCTGCAAGAAGCAACTACCTGCTGAGCAGCCTAAGCTTGTTATCCTGACAAGCCATGAGATCCTGACAAAGCAATATGTATAATAATAATAATAGAAATATGATCTGTACTATAAATATTCTGTTGTTTTAAAAATATGAGTTATATAAGGTCAGGTCCTAATCTGTACACTGAAGTGGCTATCACTAGCTACAAAATTTCATCATAAATATATCTTGCATGTTATCTTCTATGACATGGAAATAATTTTGAAATAGTTTACTTATCAAGTTAAGTACTTATTTTTATTAAACTGGGTTATGCACCTTTATACATTTTCTATCAGGATATTTGAAAGACTACAAAGAAATATGTTGGAGAGAAATCTGTGTATGGATGCTCACAGGAGCATTATTCATAATATCCTCAAAGCAGGAAGAGCACAGTGGAGTATGAGATGTGCCAGGTCCATATTCAACATATACTGCATGTCTCCACTGACATGAAGTATCCAAGATAAGTAACCCATGGAGACAGAAAGCATAGTAGTGGGTAGTAGAAGGTAGAAATAACAGAGAACAGGGAGAGATGTGAGTTCCTGTTATTCTACAATAAATTGCAATAGGGATTATATAACTCTGTGACTATACTAAAAACCAGTGATTTTTATAATTCACATGAGTAGATAGGATTTATGTGAATTTTATCTGAGTAAAGCTGCTATATGGTTTTAAATCATAGTTGATATCTGTTGTGTTTTTAAATGTCAAGCAGGATAACCAGTCCTCACTTAGATGTTGTGGTAGTTTGAATATGCTTAGCCCAGGGAGTGGTAACACTGTTAGGATGTGGTAGCCTTGTTGGAGGAAGTATGTCACTGTGAGGGTGGGCTTAGAAACCCTCCTCCTAACCACTTGGGAGTCAGTCTTCTGGCTGCCTTTCCATCAAGATATAGAACTCTTGGCTCCTCCAGCACCATGACTGCCTAGATACTGCCATGTTTCCTGTCTTGATGATAATGGATTGAACCTCTGAACCTGTAAGCCAGTCCCAATTAAATGCTATCTTTTATAAGATTTGCCTTGGTCATGGTGCCTCTTCAAGCAATAGAAACTGTAACTAAGACAGAAGTAGTCTAAAAGTAAAGACACTATATTCTCCCTGAAAACCATGAACTTGGGCTGGTGAGATGGCTCAGTGGGTAAGAGCACCCGACTGCTCTTCGGAAGGTCCAGAGTTCAATTCCCAGCAACCACATGGTGGCTAATAACCATCCGTAACATGATCTGGCGAAATTGAACACATAATTGGTCACAAAGCAGGCCTCAACAGATACAAAAATATTGAAATTGTCCCATGCATCCTATCAGATCACCATGGACTAAGGCTGATCTTCAATAACAAAATAAATAATAGAAAGCCAACCTTCACGTGGAAACTGAACAACACTCTTCTCAATGATACCTTGGTCAAGGAAGGAATAAAGAAAGAAATTAAGGACTTTTTAGAGTTCAATGAAAATGAAGCCACAACATACCCAAACTTATGGGACGCAATGAAAGCATTTCTAAGAGGAAAACTCATAGCTCTGAGTGCCTCCAAAAGGAAACTAGAGAGAGCACACATTAGCAGCTTGACAACACACCTAAAAGCGCTAGAACAAAAGGAAGCAAATTCACCCAAGAGGAGTAGACTGCAGGAAATAATCAAACTCAGGGGTGAAATCAACCAAGTGGAAACAAGAAAAACTATTCAAAGAATCAACCAATCAAGGAGCTGGTTCTTTGAGAAAATCAACAAGATAGATAAACCCTTAGCCAGACTCACTAGAGGGCACAGGGAAAGCATCCTAATTAACAAAATCAGAAATGAAAAAGGAGACATAACAACAGATCCTGAAGACATCCAAAACACCATCAGATCCTTCTACCAAAGGCTATACTCAACAAAACTGGAGAACCTGGATGAAATGGAGAAGTTCCTAGACAGATACCAGGTACCAAAGTTGAATCAAGATCAGGTTAATGATCTAAACAGCCCTATATCCCCCAAAGAAATAGAAGCAGTCATTAATAGTCTCCCAACTAAAAAAAGCCCAGGACCAGATGGGTTTAGTGCAGAGTTCTATCAGACCTTCAAAGAAGATCTAATCCCAGTTCTTCACAAACTATTCCACAAAATAGAAACAGAAGGTACTCTACCCAACTCATTCTATGAAGCCACAATTACTCTGATACCTAAACCACAAAAAGACCCAACAAAGATAGAAAACTTCAGACCAATATCCCTTATGAATATTGATGCAAAAATCCTCAATAAAGTTCTTGCTAACCGAATCCAAGAACACATCAAAACAATCATGCATCCTGACCAAGTAGGTTTCATCCCAGGGATGCAGGGATGGTTCAATATACGGAAATCCATCAACGTAATCCAGTATATAAACAAACTCAAAGACAAAAACCACATGGTCATCTCGTTAGATGCGGAAAAAGCATTTGACAAGATCCAACACCCATTCATGATAAAAGTCTTGGAAAGATCAGGAATTCAAGGCCCATACCTAAACATGATAAAAGCAATCTACAGCAAACCAGTAGCCAACATCAAAGTAAATGGTGAGAAGCTTGAAGCAATCCCTCTAAAATCAGGGACTAGACAAGGCTGTCCACTTTCTCCATACCTATTCAACATTGTACTTGAAGTCCTAGCCAGAGCAATTCGACAACAAAAGGAGATCAAAGGGATACAAATTGGAAAAGATGAAGTCAAAATATCACTTTTTGCAGATGATATGATAGTATATATAAGTGACCCTAAAAATTCCACCAGAGAACTCCTAAGCCTGATAAACAGCTTCGGTGAAGTAGCTGGATATAAAATTAACTCAAACAAATCAATGGCCTTTCTCTACACAAAGAATAAACAGGCTGAGAAAGAAATTAGGGAAACAACACCCTTCTCAATAGTCACAAATAATATAAAATATCTTGGCGTGACTCTAACTAAGGAAGTGAAAGATCTGTATAATAAAAACTTCAAGTCTCTGAAGAAAGAAATTCTAGAAGATCTCAGAAGATGGAAAGATCTCCCATGCTCATGGATTGGCAGGATCAACATTGTAAAAATGGCTATCTTGCCAAAAGCAATCTACAGATTCAATGCAATCCCCATCAAAATTCCAAATCAATTCTTCAACGAATTAGAAAGTGCAATCTGCAAATTCATCTGGAATAACAAAAAACCTAGGATAGCAAAAACTCTTCTCAAGGATAAAAGAACCTCTGGTGGAATCACCATGCTGGACCTAAAGCTCTACTACAGAGCAATTGTGATAAAAACTGCATGGTACTGGTATAGTGACAGACAAATAGACCAATGGAATAGAATTGAAGACCCAGAAATGAACCCACACACCTATGGTCACTTGATCTTCGACAAGGGAGCTAAAAACATCCAGTGGAAGAAAGACAGCATTTTCAACAAATGGTGCTGGCACAACTGGTTGTTAACATGTAGAAGAATGCGAATCGATCCATTCCTATCTCCTTGTACTAAGGTCAAGTCTAAGTGGATCAAGGAACTTCACATAAAACCAGAGACACTGAAACTTATAGAGGAGAAAGTGGGGAAAAGCCTTGAAGATATGGGCACAGGGGAAAAATTCCTGAATAGAACAGTAATGGCTTGTGCTGTAAGATCGAGAATTGACAAGTGGGACCTCATGAAACTACAAAGCTTCTGCAAGGCTAAAGACACCATCAATAAGACAAAAAAACCACCAACAGATTGGGAAAGGATCTTCACCTATCCTAAATCAGATAAGGGACTAATATCCAATATATATAAAGAACTCAAGAAGGTGGACTCCAGAAATTCAAATAACCCCATTAAAAAATGGGGCTCAGAACTGAACAAAGAATTCTCACCTGAGGAATACCGAATGGCAGAGAAGCACCTGAAAAAATGTTCAACATCCTTAATCATCAGGGAAATGCAAATCAAAACAACCCTGAGATTCCACCTCACACCAGTCAGAATGGCTAAGATCAAAAATTCAGGTGACAGCAGATGCTGGCGAGGATGTGGAGAAAGAGGAACACTCCTCCATTGTTGGTGGGATTGCAAGCTTGTACAACCACTCTGGAAATCAGTCTGGCGGTTCCTCAGAAAATTGGACATAGTACTACCGGAGGATCCAGCAATACCTCTCCTGGGCATATATCCAGAAGATGTCCCAACCGGTAAAAAGGACACATGCTCCACTATGTTCATAGCAGCCCTATTTATAATAGCCAGAAGCTGGAAAGAACCCAGATGTCCCTCAACAGAGGAATGGATACAGAAATTATGGTACATTTACACAATGGAGTACTACTCAGCTATTAAAAAGAATGAATTTATGAAATTCCTAGCCAAATGGATGGACCTGGAGGGCATCATCTTGAGTGAAGTAACACAATCACAAAAGAACTCACACAATATGTATTCATTGATAAGTGGATATTAGCCCAAAACTTAGGATACCCAAGATATAAGATACAATTTCCTAAACGCATGAAACTCAAGAAGAATGAAGACCAAAGTGTGGACACTGTGCACCTTCTTAGAATTGGGAACAAAACACCCAGGGAAGGAGTTACAGAGACAAAGTTCGTAGCTGTGATGAAAGGATGGACCATTTAGAGACTGCCGTATCCAGGGATCCATCCCATAATCAGCTTCTAAACGCTGACACCATTGCATACACTAGCAAGATTTTGCTGAAAGGACCCAAATATAGCTGTCTCTTGTGAGACGATGCCGGGGCTTAGCAAACACAGGAGTGGATGTTCACAGTCAGCTATTGGATGTATCACAGGGCTCCCAATGGAGAAGCTAGAGAAAGTACCCAAGGAGCTAAAGGGATCTGCAACCCTATTGTTGGAACAACATGATGTACTAACCAGAACCCCGGAGCTCTTGTCTCTAGCTGCATATGTATCGAAAGATGGCCTAGTCGGCCATCAATGGAAAGAGAGGCCCATTGGACTTGCAAACTTTATATGCCCCAATATAGGGGAATGCCAGGGCCAAAAGAATGGGAATGGGTGGGCAGGGAAGTGGGGGGCGCTATGGGGGACTTTTGGGATAGTATTGGAAATGTAATTGAGGAAAATATGTAATAAAAATATTAAAAAAAAAAAAACCATGAACTTAAAAACAGACTCATGACCTTAACAGATAGTTAGAAAATCCAGGGGTTTATTATTATTTTATGATTAAAGCATATGATTAAAACATCAGGAGTGATGTTCATTTTAAACAATCATTTGGGTTCATCATGTTTAATAGTTAAATCCTCTTCCACTATAGGCTGCAGAGTTCTGGGTATGCAGAGTCCAAGGCACGTAACACTATAATATACCCACTTTGAAAATGAAGAAAAGAAAAAAAAGAAACTTGCTCCCATTGATCAAAACTCGGTCCTGTCTCCCCCTCTGCTACAGTAGAGTCTGGGCAATTTATCTATATTTGTGCACTGAAGAAAAGTAACAGATTTTGTTGAATGCATAGCAAATTTTTCCCTCAGGGCATACTACTGTAAAATGGAGTGGGTAAAGACATGAGGGAAACTATAAACATCTACTTCATGTCATTGTTGTTCCAAATATATTTCCTCTTATCAAACAATTGGTACAAGTCAGAGAATAATTTGGTAAACACTTCAGGGAGAAGTTTGGCATCTAGTAAGGTAAAAGACACAGAAAACCTGTGATCTAGTATGGCAGATTAGAAAAAAAAAATGGTCCCAATATTCCTCTGCTCTCATTCCCTGAATCTTAGTTGGATTTGGAACTAGCAGAATATGGATGAGGTGAGTCTGTGTGCATCCCAGAGTGTAGCACCAATAGAACTCTGCAGAAGATTCACGGGATGCTATCTCCAGAACTCTATTCTTGAGAAAGCTGAATTCCTTTATTGTACAACAAAAGACAGCAGCATCAGCCAGATGTGTAAGTGCAGCCATGTCTGAGAACTCACTCTGATTGCAATTAAATGATGAACCCTGGGAAAGAGCCACAGTGCTAGAATACAGAGTTGAATGATTAATTATTTAAATCAGTAAGTTGAGTGTTTGTTGCACAGTAACTGATAACTGATACAAACAGGAATTTCATCTCTAAGTATATGCTAAAGATAAATTCTCACATTTTTATCCTAAGAGAAATGCTCAGGAATGTCCACCAAGTTAGTAAAAAGAAAAATATGGAAACAAAGACGCCAACTATTACAAAATGACTACATAAGATTTGGTATACTTATACAAGGAACACCATGAAACAGACAAAATAAGTCAGATATGCAGAGAACAACTTGTATAAAGTTTAAAATAACGCTATAAGAAAAATTGGTCCCACCCAACCTGATTCTATCTTTTTTTGTAAAAAAAAAAAAATTAAATACCTAAAAATATACATTTATTTAGTCAGCAAAGATGGATTGACAGTATGTGGACATCAGAGAAAGCAGATCACTAAGTCAGAGCAAAACTAAAACTCTAATGGCCTTATCTTCAGACAACTTGAATTCTGGTGATGGGAGACAGCTGAGGATAAAGGAAATAAATAGCATATATAGTAACTCACAGAAGGAAACATGCCAGAGAGAAGGATGTCCTCAAAGGGAAAAAGTGAGTGCTGGTGGAGTCTGCACATCCCAGGAAGACTCAGGGGCATGATAGACACATGAAGGATAGAAACATAGCCAAGAGACCAGGGGAAGGAGAGTTTACTCAAAATTCAGAGGTCAAGGAACCTCTAGTGTTCTCAAGGACAGAGAGAGGGACAGTGAGGAAGAGAGGAAACGCTGAAGCAATCTATGTTGTATTTAGGAATGTAAAAAAAGGAAGTGTATATTTCTTATAACATTCTTATTTAATAAAATTGTAAAAATATAGTCTATACTGGTTAGAAATACATACATCTGCCATGAAATCATGGGAGGATGTGTACGTGTTTGTGTGTGTGTGTGTGTGTGTGTGTGTGTGTGTGTTTCCCATTGAGGGGATCAGGGGCCAGGACTGGGAGTCATATTTCATCTCTTTAAAATGTGAAACAGATAACAAATTCATTATTTATATACTTTCATGTATTTATTAAGTAAAATTTATTTAGAATAAGTTTCAGAGAAGTTGATTTTTATTATATTATTTTATATATTTTGAAATGTCCTAAAAATGGTTCTGAAAGTAAATAAATTAGTTTCTTATCAGTAATGGGCAGCTGCTGTCTAATGAGAAGAGAGTTAGACACACACACACACAAACACACACACACACACACACACACACACACACACAAGCACACTAGCTCCCTAGGCATCTCAGGATAGACCCCACTGAGAAGAACAGCATATTTCACCTGTCATCCTGCTTCATATCCATGCCCAGTTGGTATCATTCCACTCCTAGAGATCTACTTTCACACATCAGTGCTTCTTGCCTACTTCAAGCCACAAAATGACATGTGACCATGAGGCTGCCTGAAGAAAAGCAGACAGGAAGAGGGATGCGGTGCCGTGAGGACCAAGGCAGTAAAAGCAGCAGCAGTTATCCAGTGCTTAGTACTTGTTAGCATCTTCCCCAAATCTCTTTCTCGTATAGCCCCACTTCATCTTCCTCACTTCCAGATGGGGTTATCTCTGCTTCCACACTGAAGAGCAGTGACAGAGAAAGGACAATCAGCATCAGGTCATGCTGATGTGACAGAGCAGAGACTGAGGAGAGGAGACCAGACTTCAAGCCCAGCAGCCTCCCAGTATGCCTCCAAACTGTTCCCACCACATGTTACTCACAACATGCTGAAGTGAAAACCGACCACGAACGAATGTGTTTGTGGGACTGGGCAATAAATTATTAACTAAACAGTTCTCATTTGCTTTGGCTGATAGGATTAGAGGCTTGGGCCAAATCTACGTAAACCATAATTGCCCACCAATGAGAATCTTAAACTTTGTGGAGTCTATAATAAAAATAAGGCAAGTAAATAGCATCCAACTAGCTATGATCCTTTAAGCCTTTGAACTCTTATGGACTTTAGCATTCTTGGGATGGCATTGACTTTGGGACGGGAGAAAAGAGATGGGCAGGGCAGAGTCTTATGCAGCTTTGAAAAGACACCTCCCAATTCTCTCTGAGTTCCACATCCGTTTCCTGAAGGTGGCATTCCCATGTGTAGCCCTACATAGTCTGTGAGGGAAGGTTGATGATTAGTGGAATTCTTAGCAAGACAGTCCAGAGTTCTGCCATCACAAACTTGAGTGACAGAGAATTGGGGGTGGGGATACAAAAAATGAGAAATACAACCCAGTGCATTGTGCAGTTGGTCACAAAATGAGAAGGGATCATACTCTATCCTATTTTTGTGTTAAAGGGAATTAACACACACACCACCCATGTATGGGAAGAGCTAAGGGAAAGTAACTGGAAAATCTTGTTTGTTAGGAATTATGAGCAACCTCTAAAGGCTGTTTGATGAGACAGCTGAAAACCAAAGTCAGGTCTGGTAGAAGGCTCAGTGCTGGAAAAGTCCTTGTCATACACACCTGGTGACCCTGGTTCAACTTGCAGAACCCATACAAAGACAGAAGGAAAGAGCTGACTCCACAAAGTTGTCCTCTGATGTCCCTTTGGGTGCCCTGGCACATGCACATGCCCATACAACATACATACACAAATAAATAAAAAAATCACTGGGAGGCTAACTAGGGGGATGATTTTTCTCATAAATATAACTAGCTGGGTTTTTTTGTTTTGTTTTGTTTTTTGTTTTCTTATTTAAGGGAGGTTTTGTGACCGAATGAGCACATCTGTTCCCTAGAGCTGCATACTATACAGAATGACCCAGAACGGCTGTCTCGCCCTACATGTTAGTGAATACAGCAACACATACACTCAGAGACGTTCTCAAACGTACCCCAAAATCATCTTGTCTGACTGAACTAGAATTTTCTAGCAAATCTTCCAGAATGTTTCTTATCTACAGTCTCAAATTGCTTACTTTAAGTATATTAAAATTTAATTTAAATTATTTTCTTAATGGAATCAAAGTAAATCCAATGCCCCCAGAGGGACATTTCTAACAAAATCAACTCAAATTTTCCTTCACTTAAATATAGCCAACAGCAGGGAAACACCACACACATAGCAATTATGGTGAGATAATCAAAGAACTCCACAGAGGGAAATATAAAAACAAAACAAGAAAAAAAACACCCTAAAAATGTCACTTATGGAATTTGAGGCCTTGGAACCTTGAGAGAGACCTATTTTAAGTAGAAACCCAGTTGAAGTAGTGTGTCTCCTTGTCTCCCCTCCTCTTTCTCTCGCTCCTGGGAAGGACAGGGAGAAGACAGAAAATACAAATCACCACACTTCCCCCTACCACTTTCTCTGTCTCTATCACTGTGGCTGTCTCAGAGCAAACCCATCTCACTGGGAACTGAATTCCCTCCTCGTTCTTGGCTCACAGTTACAATCCCAGGGAGCTCCAGAGAGACTGCCACCTCCTCGCAGGCTTATGCAGAGAAATCCCAGCAGAAACTTTCTTCCTGCTTTAAGGAACCCTGCTGCGGTATGAGAAAATTAGGAGTAAAACTTGGTTCAACTTAAACAGACACACATAACCACATAGAACATATAGACAGGCCAAAAGATGTTCGGTTTCATTAGACACTGTGAGATGCACACACATGTACACACACACACACACACACACACACACACACACACACACACGGATTGCTACTATCACAGCAAATTGGCTAGAAAGATCATGAAGAAATGAATGTCCCTGCACATTCCTGGCAGGAATAGAGAATGGTCTATCTGCTGTAAAGACAGCAATGCAGCTCTTCATAACCCTAAACACAGAGTGAGCATAAAATCTAACAATCCCACTTCTGATTGCATGCCCTAAGAATTAAACCCAGGGCCATCAAGAGAAAGGGGCACACTGCTGTTCAAAGATTGTTTCAGCAGATACAATCCACATATGATAGCTGAGTGGGGAAAGATAACAAATTGTCACTGTGCTGAAATATTATCCATATCACTTACTCCCAAAATAAAGGAGATCCAGATATGGGGGGTGGGGCATGAAGACAGTGTAATAAGTGAAATGAATCAGAAGACAAATACGGTATATTTCCATTTGCCTGCGATACATTGATCAGAAGAATTTGTAGAAACAGGAGATAGAACTATCATTTCCAGGGGTGGCACAGGTAGAGGAAATGGTAAGTTGTTTAGCTGATAGTATATTTCTGCTTTGAACGTTTGAGAGTCTGGAGTTGAGCATTTAAACATGGCTAAAACTGCGGCAAGATGTATGTTCTACATGTCTTGCCAAATAGTGACAGGATATAATCACAAGCAGAATTATTCTCAACTATTGTGTATCCAGACCATCTACTGATTTACCTGAACTTCCAGGACAGCTTAGAACTATGCTAATGCTGGTTACAAAGGCCACTGGCTAGTGTTCACCTGAGGAGAGGGCACATTGTAGTGGACAGAACCATAGCCATCCATGGCTTTAAACCGCCCCCCTGCCTTCAAAGTAGCAGGAACATACATCACTTGACAGTTTCAACTCTGAGTGGTCCAGAGTTTCACACTCGTCCCAATGTAAGGGGTAGTCTCCGATTAATCAGAATTGCCTGTCAGGACAAATTTATTAGCTATGGTGATCTAGCTGATAATTACTATACTCCAAGTAAAAAACCAGCTCTCACCAAGTCAGAAATGTATAACTGGCAGGTCTACTCTATTCTCTGTCTATGACTTTTTACTGTTCAGAGTCTGACTCATTCCCTGGAAAGTTGGCTTGGATAACAATACAAGTTGGCATCCATGGAGACAGAGGCTCATGTAAGTCTTCTAATAAAGAGGGGTTAGGCAGAGAGAAGTAAGCCTGTCTTTACAAAGACACCATTGTCTTCTGGGCTAGGGTTTGAGGATTTTATTCTTTTTTTTCTGCAGAAAGATCAGATAGTAAATATTCCAGGCTAGGCCAGCTATGCCTCCATGACAACCACTCAACTCTGCCTCATGGCAACACACAAGAGGAGAAGTAAGGCTGAAGTCCCCAAATTTACTCACCTCCACTGGTGGCAAGGTGAATGTGGCCTGCGGCTGTAGTAAGCCAAGCAGGGTTCTAGACAGCTCAGCTTTAGTCTAGATCTCTGTGAGGGTTCTTTCCCTTCCCTTTACTGCCTTCAGAGGAAACCATTTCTGTTCTCATCTGAGTTCCCATGTCCACCACACCCACAGTCATACCTGGAGGACCACTGGCCTGGAAAACTAATGGGGAGGAGAGAAGGCAGAGAGAAAAGGATGCAAGAAGGCAAAAGCTTTTGTTGCATGGTGTTTGGAGTGCAGGCCTGAGGAGGAGGTAGTGGTGGAGTATAAACATAAGAGCCCAGTCCCTCACCAGCTGGAGGCTAGGGTGGATCAGCAGAGCAGACATGCTGCTCCCTAATTTGACTTCATGGCACCAAAGCTGATACTTTAAAATAAGAGAGTCAATCACACCCTCTGAAGCCTATGGATAAGCTTCCGGGTCTATGTGCAAACCTGACCAGTCTAAGGCCAATTTGTTTTTAACAGAATGTGCCCTGTAGCTAAGGGTAGTCCAAATCACCCTGAAGACAGGCACAAAACTAAGACAAGGTGATTTCTCCCACTGCCTTGTTCAGTACTTCTACTCAACCACAGTAGAGTGCAGCAGGGTCTGTGTGGCTGGAGCTGGTTAAGAGAGCGACTTTGCTGATGTAGGTGTGAATCAAACAGACCTGCTCAGAGTTGCCACATTCTAAGCTGGTGCCAGGTTCTGGGGCAAAGCAAGCCGAATTAAGAACAGACAGAATGGCAAGACCACAGGGCCTACTTATCCCCATAAAGAGCTCTTGCCTGTTCATCCCGTGAGTAGAGGTGGTGGTGGGGAAAGGCGGAGAGTGACTCAGGATAGACGAACCATGACTTAAAGCAATGGTTCAGCTAGGAAGCCTCAGCAGGATCAAACCAGAGGAGATCATGGTCAGACCAGAAGTGGAGGCAAGAGATATAAGAAAAGGGAAGCTGATTCAAGATGGTTTAGAGGTGAAAATCAGCAGAACCCAGGGAGCAAGCAATCTGGTATGAAAAGGTAAGGAAGTGAGGTGCAAGGGGGACTTAAAGGACACTAAAATGGTGGCTTGATACAGCCAGGCATATGCCTAGACTGTGTCTCTGTAAGGTCAGACCATGTGACTCTACAGTCTCATCTTTCCAGTTACAGAGAGAACTACTCACCCAACAAGGAGACAACCCAGAGAAACTTCCAACATGGAAAAATATAAAGACAAGACAAAGTTTAGAAATACCTGGTAACAAGTAATGAAATCATAATTACACACATATAAACAAAAGGCAGGCAGATACCCAGGCTGTCCCATGTCACTGTTAAAGCTGACTTCACTGTACACGGTAGTATTTCTACCCTGTTTTAGTGTTTTGCCTGTAAAATACACAAAGCTATAAAATGTATATCACATGGGTGTCTGTGTGTTTTACAGCCATGCCATGCCGTAGATGAATACTTCCTGTCCGGTAGTATTTCATTAGACACAGCACTTTTAAACAATGGAAGAAATTTTAGTAAATGTAACTTCAATTGCCCACCAGGAAAAAAACGATCAGAGTATGGCGATACTGATTTATTAAGTTTCTAAATTATTATCTCTTTTTAAATTTTTATTATTGTGTAAAATAATGCATATGCCATTAAATGTTCACCAAACTAATGTCGGGGCTGGGGAGAATGGCAGAGGGTTGTTTGATACTTAAAATACTACTAGCATTGGCTAAATCAAAATGCATGTAGGATAAGAAACCAGGAAAGCTGGTAGTAAGAGGTCCAGGGCCTCAGCAAAATGTCCCCAGAACTACAGGTGATGCCTAAATGCTAACCAGGATGCCAAAACCCCTACCTCCAAATTCCACTGTAAAAGAACATTAAATAAAGTCTAGAAAAGCAAAAGTCTCCAGACGGGAGAATGGGCTAGTGCTGTTCTGTACCCATCAGAGAATGCAATAAATAAGGTCATAAGAATTTCCCAGTCCAGATTCAGGCTGTGAAATGTGCAGATCCCTAAACTCAGGTCAGACTCAACTGTACATCTTTATAGACTTGTTTTTAGCATGTTGGTAGTTTGTTAGGAACAGTGTCAGAGCTGGGATTCAGACCTCTGGTCCCTGCTTTGGAGTGGAGGGTGACCTCACTTAGGTTGGATCTCTGCTTTCTCCCCTAGCTGACAGAAAATCTCTTTGCTCACTGCCTACACTCATTCAAACCTCTGGTCTTTTGAGTGTGCTCTTTACCTGGCGTGTTCACCCTTCCTATATATACATGCATGGGCACTGCTGCTTCGTTAACTCTTGGCTGGAATGCTACACATTCCTCCTTTACCAGCTATTATTCTCCCTTGCTACCTTCCAACATTTCTTCCTAATGCACTCAGTACCCAGAAGAGCAAGAGGCCAACAGATTCCTTCATTCCTGCTTAGAACTGTGGTTAAAGTCGTTCAGAGTACATAGGACCCTGAGGACTGCGCCATCGTAGAATTCATTCTCACTTATTCTTACACATCCACCTGGCTCTCTGGAGGTTAAAGTCCAGAGCCTCGTGTATGCTAAGCAAGCACTTGACATCTGAGCTACATCTCCTGCCCCCATTCTGGAATTCTTTTTTTTTTTTTTTTTTTTTTGCTAGAAATGGGGTAGCCTATCTTTAGATAGCTGAGGGGGGCTATTTTCTATTTGTATTTGCGCTGGTAAAATTTTTAGTGCTGTGATAAAATATGACTAGAGCAACTTATAGAAGAAAGAGTTTACTTTGGCTCCTGTTCCAGAATTATAAAAGCCCATCGTGGTGGAGGCGCATAGCAGTAGGAGCTGGAGGCTGAGAGAACAAATCTTCAGTGGCGCACAGGAAGTATAGAGAGTGAAGCAGAACTAGGAAGAGGCTATGAATTCTCAAAGCCTGCCTCTAGTGACATACCCCCACCCCCCAGCAAGGCCACGCTTTATAAACCTCCCCAAATACCACCAACATCTTGGGACTAATTGTTCAAATGCCCAAGCCTATTGGATACATTTCTCATTTAAACCACTGTGTTATTTTAAACGATTCTTGGAGAGCAGTTAATCAAACCCAGGGTGTTGTGCGTGCTAGACAAGCATTCTACAAGCAGAGAGCTCCAACCTCAGCTTTATCACGAGGTGTCTTTTGACAAGGAAGCACGGAAAACAAAGGCAACCAATATGTTACTTAGGCTAAGCAAAACTGTTCTTATTAATTACTATGAAAAATCAAAGAGAAATGGATCCTAATCTCAAAGAGCAGCCTTCAGGTTGGGAAAGGAGAAAGCTTTCATCTCCATACAGAGATGAAGTCGGGGTAAAATATCTTAATTTCTTAGCAAAATAACTCTACGTAGGTTTGGACTAGAGCCAGCCTGAATTGGGAACCCTAAGCAACAATTGAGATTGACAATAGAGAAATAAAAACCATGCAACCATGGGAAGCAAAAATAACAAACAGTTGTGTGCTCTAACTCCAATGGGCAAGTTCACAAAGTGCTTCTAAAATTTATTTCACAGTTAAAATATGTGTTTAGCTTCATTTTGTGGCCACCTCTGCAGGTCTGCAGGCTATGTGTACAGGGTGTTATAAATACGTTTCAGGGGGTCCTTCCTCCCACCTATGTACACCAAACTATCAATCAAATTGACCAAGTAGCTGTCAAAGTCTGTTCCGAGGGCCCTCTGTGGCCCAGACCAACTGTGTGCAAACCACAGGGCCACAGGAGCCACGCTGTTTGCTTCACAGCCTCCTCTTTCCTGTGGCCTCTGGCCTGGAGACTCCATCAAGCCTCTTAACTTACGGGAACCATTTACCCACCTCCATAGGCATACAAGACCATATTTAGTTCAACCCACCCAGAGTTTACTTCACCAAACCAGGTGAGGCCAGACATCAAATAAGCACAAAGAAGAAAGGGCTTTCTGTCCCAAGTATCTGTCTATACAAAATCAGTGGCTTTTTAAAGGCTACCACTTTGGTGCCTAAGTGTCAAATTATCCTGATGTTTAATTTAGAAGTAAAAAACACGGCCAACTAGTACCAGCGAATGAATTAAGAAAGCTATGATGTTTCAAGGCAAGAGAATAAAATAGAGAGCAGATATCGATGGATGCACATATATCCATATGCATACATATATACCATATGTGCATGTATGCTCAAACAATGAGGGTAGGCTTGCTGCCAAGCATTAAGAAAAGTTTTAAAAATTTATGATGCTGGGAAAAAGTATACAGAGCCATAAATCTTAGACTTGCCTCGCAATCAATGCTGAACTACCAGAACAGGCATGCAAATCTTCAATACAATGTAACTGGGGAAATGGAGGGATTAACTAAAGACATAAAATTAGCAATGGCTCTAACAAGACTTATCAGAAAAGGACTGAACGTCTGATCAGCACTAGCTCTAGCAATGAGGATGATGGCAGCAGTGGCCACGCTCATCCTTTTCTGAGTGTGTCCCATGAATACAGAACAGTGCCAATGGCGTGCCACTGAGACGCCAGGACATACAGGAACTGCTGAGGATACTGAGGACAGAAGGCTGAGGTCGTTTTCTCCCCATTTTAAAGAGGAGTTGATTGGGGAAAGCAAGTTTAAGAACCTTCAACAGTATCCAGTGTCGAGTGTTAGAAAGAAGGATAGGTTCCAGGCCTGTCTGACCCTAGATTAAAAAACGAAAAGTAAGGCTACCCCTCTTCAGTGGGAAGAGAGAGAAGAACAAAAACCAGATCCAGACAAAGAAAGGGGACCAGCACAAACTTGGGAAGTTTCTGGAAAATTCTGGCCTCCATGGAGTTAGCATTGCCTGTGATGTTGACATAATTTTGGCAATGTATGGTTTTCATGTGGTTATAAATGACTTTGAATTTTTCACAGTATAGAAGCAGGAATTTGAAGACTTGGAAATCCAATCAGTGTATTATTTATATGATGCTTAGGAACTAGATGTACTTCATTTCAAAATCAAATCATGTGGTCTGAGGGGAAAAGAGAGATACGTTTACAAAATAGGCCAGGACATTCTTATCTCCACACACATCATCTCCATTCTAAGGAGGCATGGTAGGGGTAGAGGTTGTTACTTTACAACACACACAGCCTTTCTCCTCATGGCCTTCTGAGAAATGCCTTTGGACCCTCCTCCAGAATCTGGCACAATGCCCCAGTAGTATATAGAGCCAGCCACATAACCTTATACATTACAGACATGATTTTCAGAGCCAAGCTGTGGACCAAATTTAGAGATGCTGGGTTTTGGAAAGAACAAGTTGCAATGACAAAGAAGGTCTTTTTGTGGGGTTCAAGATGGCTAGAGGGGTTCCAGAAAGCTTTTCAGTAACAAAGGTCATTCTGGGAGAGAGTGCTCATTCAGGGAGCTGAGAGATCAGTACTAGTTTCCTGAGGATAAGGCTTAGGTGTGGCGGTGGCACTTACACAGGCTCAGCAATTACCCAAACCTACCAGCACACAGCTGCTACCCACCACAAATGTGCTAAATGACCACGGCCTTTGTATCAATTAATCTCTACTGAAGTAGTGCAAAAGTCGATGCCCATGTAATAGTTATTGATCCAAGGCCTAAACATGGTCAGGGTGCCCTCAGCAGCTAGCACTGCTAAGAGAGAGGCAGATCATCAGAGGATGCCCAAGCATTGACAAGCTCACCTCTGGCAGCAACTCTGTTCAAACTGTACTCATGACAAAATCTGGACAGTGTGTGTCTGACACTCAACCATCCATATATCCCATTGTTAAAGCAACTAGTAGCTTATTTTTGTTACATACAGGATACTGAAAAAGACACTGGTTTGAAAAACTATCTTACAGGGAGATCAGCACAGAACCCATGCTCTGCCCTTTCCTTCTGTTTCTTGCTACCACAGAGCCTCTTAGTTGTTTCCTCTCAGGACAGGTAGCACAGCTGGTGCTTGGAACTGCTAGGATTGCTTACTCACCATTGTGTCTACTCTCTTAGTCACAGATTGCTTGGCCTACCATGGACTAAAGCTGTTCTGGAGGCAGGTAACAGAGCCCTGCCTTCTAGAGGACAGAGGATGGAATATCCTCAGACATCTTCTCATGGGAGGGGAGACTAAATGTGCAAGTGACTGCACACTCTAAGTGTGCCAATGACTGCAATTACAAACCTGCAAGGTAGAGATGATACAACAATCTATGCAGAAGCGGTAAAGTAGGTCCTGAATCATTTATCAGTGTTGACAGTGGCTTTAGGAAAGACATAAAATGGGTCATACGTGAGTCCCACAATTACTGAAGTCCAGTCATTAGTGGGGAAGTTAACAGTTACAGAAGACTAGTCACACCAGCTGATAAACAAGTACCTTAAAGGACAGAAGATAGGTATGAAGTCCAGGCCATTCTGTTTCATGTTGTCATAGCATTGCAAAGGGTATATGTCATATAATGGGTTATTTTTAAATGCAATTATTACATTTCCTACATCAATATCATAAGGAGATACATGACTATTTTATTTAAATTCTTACATATTTAAACTTTTTTTAAAAATGAAGATTCTCATTAGGAAATGATAAATGACTTCACAGTCGAGGTGCCACGTGTCTGGCTACAAATGAGATTTACTGACTCAGTCATAATGGAAGTGGGTGGCTATCAGAAGAGAAAGGTCTCTGGGAGCAAACATTTTCAGGGACTCTTCCTCAAAAGCTGGAGAAGCTGCTGTGGGTGGGAGATAAGAAGCCAGCCTCCCTTAGAATGTGCCTTGTGGAGCTAATTCAGCTGCCCTGTCCCTCTGGACCCTCTTTTCTGTCTTCTGTTATGTTGCTTAATGGTTATTTTGTTGGTTTGAGTAGGCTTGGCACCCATAGACTCATGTGTGAATGTGTAGCCCACTGGTGGTGACACTACTAGGAGGCAAATCCTTGCTGGAGTGGGTGTGGCCTTGTTGGAAGAAGTGTGTCAGTCACTGTGGGGGTGGGCTTTGAGGTCTGATGCTCAGATTCTGCCCAATGTGGAGGAGAGTCTCCTTCTGCCTGCCTTGAGACCAAGATGTAGACCTCTTAGTTCCTTCTCCAGCTCTCTGCCTGTCTGGACACTCCCATGCCTTCTACCGTGATGATAATGGACTAAACCTTTCAAACTGTAAGCCAGCCCCAATTAAATGTTATCCTTTATAAAATTTGCCTTTTCCCTGGTGTCTCCTCACAGCAATAAACCCCTAAGACAATGATATCTGTCTATTATTGAATGTGAGAGAGAAATAAGAACACATGAAGTCATGGAGGGGACTTCTACTTCCCAAACAGTTAAAACATGCACAGACAGAGTTATTTTGCTTTGTAGAAAATAAGATTTGAGAAAGAAAATGTTCACAGAATCTGAAATAGCTGTCATGTATTCTCCAGATTCCAGAGTTATTGAATCTGTGGGCTCCAACCTTAGACTCTAATGTATGCATGGTGATTGGAGGGTGGGGGGCAGGGGACTAGATTCAGGCAAGCCAGACCTATATTCAAGTATAGCTTTAATTCCCACTTAAAGGAAGGAGAAAAAAATGAGCTCTTAAGATGAGTGAAGAACAAAACTGCCATCAAGCCAGGTTAGAGGAGGTACCACTCGTTCACAAATTATAGCTCATTTATGAGAAGATGAGCCAGCAGGTGACAGCCCTCCACACTTACATTGTTCAGTGGTTCACACATTAAGGTTTGCCATTTTCTAATTTGCATAAGGATTCTTCATTGTCAAGAGAGTATAACCAAACTCAGAACAAGTGTGTCGGTAGTGCTGGGGTCTCTCCATGCTTTATTTTCAGCCTGGTAGACTGACACAGTCCAGTGTGAGCCCAGCATGGCACTTCACAGGGACAGGGAATGCTTCCAACCAAGTGAGAGCTAACACTGGGCACCAAAAAGTCATCAAAATTTTTAAAAATATTTTTATCAGCTCTCTAGAAATCTCACATATGCTTACAACGTATTTGATCATGTTCATCCCCTACTCTTCTGCATGCATCCTCTTGGATCCATCATCCAACAGTCCTCCTCCCAACTTTATGTCGTCTTATTTGTTTTTTTTTTTTTAATTTTCATAACCCACAGAATCCAATTGTACCCCCATATACTTATGAGTATGAGGCCACCTATGTTCCAGTAAATGACTCCATATGCTAGGGGCCACACCTTTAAGAGAAGCTGACTTCCCTACCCCAGAAGCCACCAACCATCAATAACTTCACAGTTAGGGGTGTAGTTTATGAGCTGCTCATCATGCATGTTGGAATGTTGACTGGATTGCCCTTGTGCAGGAAGCCACAGCTGTTGTGAGGTCATGAGAGTAGCCATCTTGCCATGTCGGGAAGACACTGCTTCACACTGGTCTGCACTGCCCCCAACTGCTAGCTCTTAGAATCTTTCCACTACCATTTCTTTGATGGCCCTTTGAGCCCTGGGGATAGGGTGTTTGATACAAATGCTCCATTATAGCTGAACACTTGACAATCACGTCTTCTCTGCATTTTGACCAGGTGTAAGAGTCTGTGTTAACCACCATCCACTGGTACAAAGAACTGAATATTTTAAAGCTGATGTAACTTGTACATATCCTTCATCAGATCTGGATTTTCAGTGTTGCCTAATGGGAGCTCAGAACCAAGAGCCAGTAACAGGTGAGAAGTAGCAGGGAGAAATAAGTCCTGCTCATCACAAACAGTTTTCACGTGCCTTCCACATCAGCTTCATTCATGAGGTTCAGTTTGTTAAGAAGTATGTCAGATGTAAAAGTGTCAATCATTCTAACAAAACGTTGCTAGTCAGCAAGGAGGAGATTCTCCCTCAGCAAGAACCATACTCTATACACACCACCAAAGCAGAGTCTACTCCATCTAAAGTTAACCTCACTGAACTTGTTCTGTATCTGTTATCAGCATTGTGATTGCCTAGACCAGCACTGATTAAGTTTTTAAAAAAATCTAATTTTGTGCAATGTTAATGGACAGTCTAGGGAAAAAACAAAGGCCTTTTTGTCAAGCAATTTGGAAAAAATGTAGGATTAAAAAGCATTAAATGGTCCTCTTGTCTTCAGGACTTCTCAGAGCCTTTAATATAGGATGGAAGAGGAATTTTTTTTCCAAATTGCTTGACAAATGGAACCATTCTGATATTACTGTATCTTATATAACTATCACTTCGATAAACATGTTTTGAGAAATGCAAACCTAGATCATATCAACCTGGTATTTGTCTTGTTAGTCCATTCTCTGTTTTCCCACAGTTCACTGTGACCCACACTGTTGGAGGACTAGTCCCTATTGACATAATAGCTTATTAAAATAATAGTCTACTTCACAAACAATTACATTTGAAAGCACATAGATCCTGCCCCTGAGAAATAAGTCACAGACCCTCGTTTGCAGCATAGTACTGAGACGTTCCCACATTGTGTATCTTGTGTCACAGTTCTAATCTATCTTATGCCAAAAAGTAACAATTAAGGTGTTATTATAACCCATTGCTCGAGGGAAGAAAACATGCTGTGTCCATGAATTCTGTAGAGGCCTCTTCAATGTGGCAGAGCCTGCCCTCCAAAAGGAAAGCTGACAGAGGGCTCAGACTCATGGCATGCATTGCCAAGCTGGTAAGATCTTCCCAGATGCCCCCTTCAGGGCTTCCCTGATCTATTTGATCACATCCCTCCAGGTAGCCCAGGAGTCACTTTTACAGAAAATGTCATTTGGTTTTGACATATGGTCATTCTTCAATGTCCTCAGACCTGAGAATTTCAGAGGGGAGGGATTGTACCCCACTACAAGCCTCTCTTTCTGTAGATTAGAAAACTGAAGCTGTAAATGACAAAACTCAGTTGTTCAAGCCTACCCAGATCATTTGAGGTGATGGTTACTCCAGAATGCAGCCCCACTGCATGATTGAGCTCTCATTTCTCCCTTCTAGGATGGCCCAAGTCTCAAGGAATTAGAACAACAGTGATTCCATTCACTACAGTGGTCACCAAGACTCAATCGGCTCATCTGTAAATGGCTTCAAAGACAATTAAAAACCTCACAAAGTTGTTGATACTATCAAACAACTCAGTGTGTTTGTGATCAACTGGGCTGGTCACTGAATGCCTCTTTGTACTAAGAATAATGAAGCTGGGTTGGCAAGTCTAGAGATCAGCCATGGGTGTCAGCCATGCTTGTCAAACAAGAGTACACCATGTCTGTTGGCTGGTTGCTAGGTATCTGGTGGAGAACAAAACAGATACCCACTCAGTACTACAGAACTCACTCCCCAACTGCCCTGAGTGTACCTTCCCAAAAGCTGCTTGGCCAAGGATCACAGCCACCAAGACCCAAGGGCCTATCAATAGGACACAAAGGGCAGGCAGCCTCCAAACTCAAATAGGATCAACTCCCTTCTAATAACTTCTCCAGCTCCAGGCAGTGGCAGGGGTCTATGCTGGGACCACACTGCAGCCTAAACTCTCCCTGAGCTCTCTAGCACACTCCAGCAAAGTTCGCACAAGTTCTTCTCAGAGTTAGTCTTTCCCAGAGAACTCCAAGAGCAACATCGCCCTTGGCCTACCCCACTGCTCAGCAAACAGTAGCATTTGCCATCTTTTTGGTTTATTTTGCCAAACAGTCTATACTCATTTTCTATGAAAAGAAACATTGTGCATTTCCTTACAGGTGATGTCTTTTATGGACGAAGGAAACTGGCAGAGATTAAAATAACCAAAATCATTTTTCATTCTCATTTAGAGAGTCCTAAACTTTGTAGGCTAAATTGACAACAGTTTTCTCCAAAACCAACTTACCACTTCTTGAGTTAACTCTATCTCTAAAGACAAAGAAGAGGCACACAGATCATCAGCAGATCCTGTTTTTAAAGTATGGAAAAAGGTTTCTGGGTATGGTGGCATGTGTGTGCAATTCTAGCACTCAGGATGCCGAAGCAGAACTGGGAGTTCAGGCCACTCTTGGATACCTACATAGCAAGACTTTTCCCCCAAACTAAAAGACAGAAACTAAAAAAATAAAAAAGAATAAATAAGTAAAAGTTAAAAAATGATAAAGTTTGTTTTTTTCTTTCTTGTCATCCTAGGCCACCAATGTAAAATCCAATACTGAGGGATAGAGGGTTTGAGAGTTTTGGCCAGTTATAGCCTACCTAGCATAGACTCACCTGCAGAGCCAATGAGGGCCACAGACAGCTCTTAGGGATTTCAAAGCACCTAGGATAAGGTCTCCTTTCTCCAAATAACTCCCTCTAGGCTCTTGGGCAGGTTCCATATTTTTGCTGGACCCTACTTCTCTTGCCAACAAAACAAACTTACATTTAAAAAGGAAGAAAGAAGTCTAAGGTCTTTCCCAGTAAGGAAAACGTATGCTTGCTTAACCTTGCAGGTTTTTTCCCCAGGCAACATAAATAAGAAAGATGTGGAGGTAAAGTGTAACAGCCGAGAAAATGTTAAAGGTGTCGTAAATTCAAGTTACCCAGTCCGCAAATGTGAATTACAGGAGAGACTATTAAATGAATGGGAACAGGTTTTATAGCTATATTTTCCTTTTGCAAGGTTTCCAGATAAATCATTGCCTATGGCACTGACTGTCATTTCCTCAACCTGGAGTGTTCGAATGCATAGTTTAGCAGTGCCTTGGACAAGCCATAAGTCAAAGGTAACATTTTTAGAAATTAACCATGTCTAGGTCTCTGCCTTGGGTCATGACATGCTGACATAACAGCATCTGTTAGGAAGTGGGTGTGGCATCAGGGTGACACATACTGTGATTTGCAGGTCCCACCCCACCCCCACCCCCACCCGCCTCCAACTTCTGGTAGCAAGAAACATCTTAGGACAAAGCTGCCATCATCACTGGGGCCAGGGAGAGCAGGTTTAAGTGGGCTGCTCTTTTTTAAGCATGCTGAATTCGACTGCCCCCTAGAGGCGGCATGAACAGTATGCATGTGAGTTACATAAATTCTATCTTGGAGACAATACAATTAACCCTTGCCTTTGAAGTGTGGGTTCTTCAGCAATGTCTCCATTTATCCTACTGTAGAAACCCTTGGGTCCACGGGACATCCACATCCATGAAGATGATCTCAACAGGCACCTTCACTTGGTGTGTTGTCAACTGATCTGTTTTGAAACAGTGTCTCACTATGTAATCCTGGGTGGCTACATAGATCAGACTGACCTTGAACTCAGAGATCTGCCTGCCTCTGACTCCTACCTGCTGGGTTCAGAAGAGGATGCCACCTTGTCTGGCCTGCAAGCACATGTCATTACTGCCTCATAGCTCAGTGGCTTTTCAAGTACAATTTACACTCCAGGTATTTTTCTTAAGGTGACATTGTCAGCAGCATGTTCTCAGAGTCTGGGCCTGACCATGAAAAAAAAAAAAAAAACCCACTAAAGCTTTGTCCTCAGTGGGACCTACAATTATCAGAGAAGACAGAGCACCTCACTTACAGAGTGAAGACAGTCACACTTGCCCCCGAACCTCAAGGCCAATGGGCGAACACAGAGCAGAGAGCATGCACAAAACACTATTAGAAAAGCGGGTTTCTACTCTGTTACTGACAACATGGAATGCCAGTGTTGATGCTAATGCACAAGAAATAGAAAAAGAAATTAAAAGATGCCTTCCCATTCTAGCCCCAAATCTAGGAGTTGGGTTTTAGAGTAAAGCTGCCAGGTCAAAGTTTGAAGTAATCAAAAGCAAGGCAGTCTCTATAGATCTAGGTGCTCTCCTAATTCCAGAGAGGAACACACCCTGGAAGGGCTTGCTGTATGCTTTTCAGCACTCCCTGGAGTTCCAGGAGGGTGGCTGGCTTTCTCTCAGACACTATAGTTCAGGCACCAAAAAGTACACAAATGTGATAACATCTGTAAGGGAACCCCATCCTCCTTAGTAGCTGCCTCTGGGACGAACGAGAGATTATTACATCATTAGAGCAAATGTCTTCTTACCCCACTCCAAGCCTGGCCATTCCAGCAGACTCTACCCTCATGATAATGATGATTTCATTTAACAAATACATTGGATTAAATTCTGTGTGAGCCTCAGCCCTTGGCAAACAAATGCTCTCTTTACCAAGGACTGCCAAAGAGCCACTCAGAGAATAAAAACGAAAAATCCCTGTGAGAAGGAGTGAGGCCCTGTGTCTCCAGGGGGTAATTTAGTAGGTAGATTAGGCGATACTTGATTAAGAGTAAACCTCCCTTTTCTATGGATATATACAGTGTTTGTACAGAGGGGTAGAATGAAGTGGAGGATTAGGTCACAAATCCACAGGAAAAAGCCAAGGACTTTTCTCAGTAGAAATACGCAAGTTACTCCACATTTGGAAAACAGTCATACTTTATTGGGAGGAAAGAAAGGAAAGTTCCCTCATACTATGGGGGTGGGAGGGATTCACTTGGCCCAGAACTGGTAGTCCAAGGACCCTGAGCAAGTCATTTGACATCTAACAGCCTAGTTCAGTAAGAGCCATGGTTTTCATTCAAGGTGCCAGAAAGTGACTGTTAAATGGTATTTTTCAAGACTGTATACAAGGATCGGCTATAACAAAAGTCATTTGGAATTCATAGGGATTAGAGTGAAAAGAAAACAAGTGTCAAAATAAATCGCAGAGAGAGAGAGAGACAGACACAGAGACAGACACAGAGAGAGAGAGAGAGACAGAGAGAGAGACAGAGAGAGAGACAGAGACAGAGAGACAGAGAGACAGAGAGACAGAGAGATGGGGTTGGGGAGAGATTTCTGTGGTAACCCTCAGTCCTCCCATGCCCCACCATCACCAAGCTAGCTGCCCATGTCTTCTACAGACATATAAGTACTTGAACACTTCCCATCATTTGAAATCATTAACAGTCCAGGTCACAGTGCAACAATGTAAGGAGATTTATCTACAAACCAAGGGGATACCCAGAGCTCTACGCACCTCTATACATTGAGACAGAAAAGTGCAAACCAGGCTGAACCCCTCCAACAGGTTTAAAGCACGATGATGTTAAAATTTGATGAAAGTTGGAACAGATGTAGATTCTCTTTTCAAGATGAGTTGGGGTGACCTTTGTCAACTTTCCATATGTTGAAAAAGATGGCTGAAATGAAACCTCCCTAAATCACCTTGCACTGTGCCTACCAAACAGCCATGGAAAACTAGGAACTCAGTAAATGCATCTTGACAATGATGAATCTCTGAACACTGGCTGTTCAGGTTTTTTCTAATGGATGTAAGTATGCCATAATGTGGGAACACAGATCATGGTTAGAGTAACAATCTTAAGCTTGGAGAAATGAATTTAAGTCAGTGACTTGAAGAGGTGAACATAAAGACGAAGATCTTAAAATCATTCTCTACTATCTGTATATCACTCTGAAGAAACAACTTAGCAAGCTTGGGAATGCCATAATGAACTGTATGTTCAATGAAAGCTATGCACTCACAGGTCTATATTTGTTATACTTCCTCTGCTAGTAGATTCCAACTCTGATTGGAAGAACAAAGTTAAATGAACTCCCTTGGGGGAAAAATATGGATATACAAGTTTACATACATTGAAAGATGAAATTATTTCTAGCTGCTTTGTAATCTATTTGTGGTGTTTGTTGGGTTTAGTTTTTAGAATTGTACTAGAAGATCAGAAGCAAATGGGAATATTCACTTGCTTTTTAAACGAATCACTGTGGGGTTTAATCACTGGTAGAGAAGAAACTTTACAGTTCCCTGGGAACCTATAATTTGGAAACGGAAGCACACAAGAACAGACTTTAGTTTTCAGGCAATAAATTGAAGAGAACTCTGCAGACATACAACAGAAAAGGAGCATAAAATATTGGCGTGTGTGTTTCTTAGAATGTTCGTTCATTAACTCGATATGTTGCACAGGGAAAAACGTAGCCAAAACCTACAAAGATGTCCACTGGGGCTTTAAATTGGCATGTTTGCTCAGCAAGAAATGAGAGGTAGGGTGGGGGGAAGAATCCTATTTCTAGTAAGGACAATTTAGTGTGAATCTCAAGAAAGATGCCTTGTTGAAAAGTCTCCATATGGGTTCTGAGGAGACACACAGAAGCCTAAAGCCCCAAGGCCCAACATAAATACTAGGCTTCCATAATCTGTGTCCAGGGGAAAATTCAACAGAATTATACAATCATAGACACTCACATTTACCCTCACACAGTTCAACATTAACTTGAAAAATGTGTGAATATTTCATCCTCATTGTTCCAAAGGTGCTTTATTAGAAATCTTCATTGACTGTGGAGCATTGGATGTAGACCATACTCTACATCTGTATGGCTCATCAAGGTGAACCAGTCACCAAGTAACTGCTGGTGACTCCCCATGGCCACCATCTCCCCAGGTTAAAAACTCATTATCAGCCTCTCTGGAAAGAAATCCTAGTTACTGAACTCCACAAGAGTGGGTACCATACTGGACTCTTTCCTCAGCCTAATCTTATGGTATGCATCAGGTGTGGTGGGGCTCACTCACAATGTCCATTTGAAGATAGAAGGAGCAAGGACTGGAGAGGTTAAAACTCTCATGCTTCACACAAAGATTCATACTGATGACTTACCTGGGACAATCAGAATGTCCCACGACTCAGTTGAGAGTGATGCTCACCAGAGTTTGGTGACCTGTACTCCTTAGACGAGCCATGAATTCCTGAATGCCTTACAGTCACCCTCCCTGCCTATCATACACACACACACACACACACACACACACACACACACACACACGAAGGCCAACCATGGCTGAAATCTTTCATCAGGTTGGCCCTTGTTTTCCTTATAATTTAGAACTATTTCTTCAAAACTTGTTTCTTAACATGCCAAATGGCTAGCCTCAGTTTCCCAATATTCTTGGTATCTGCTCCTAAGCAGAGAGTGAGTTCTCCAATCTATGAGTCAGCCACATGCCTTGCTTTAACCAATGAAGTGCAGTGGAACAAAGTCTGCCAGGTCAAGAGGAGGCCTGTGGCCCCTTCACATTGGCTTACTCTCTCCTGTCTCTGTTGCTGCCAGAGAAGAGTTTTCTGGGTCACCGATGCCTCTTGGCCTGAGCCTCAGAATGAACACCTGTAGGACAGTTGCCTCTACAAATGTATCCTGAGTGGGGAAAGGACCCAGCAAAGCCATCCTGGGGCAGTAAAGCGACTTAGCCAGCATGCAAGTATAGAACAATAAATCTCAACTCTTCTAAAGCCTCAAGGAGATGACAAGTAGTTACTAACTCCTTTCTACCCAAAACACAAAGAACTCTGCAGGAACCAAACGGTCACCATTTCCCCCCAACATACAAACCTATTTCTTTCTTAGTTGTGTTACTAACCTAGACCCTGAAGGCAGTTGCTATTCTTGCCACAAAATTATAAGAAGAAACAAAGAAAGTCACATGTCCCATCTAGCATTGACCTAGAGGCTCCAGTTTGTGCCTCTTACCATTGTATCCTATAGGGAACAGAGGAAGCCTAAGTGATTGAGGTCCAGAGTGAACCTGTGCTGTTGACATAGCCAGGTCCAGGACCCCATGGCCTTGGGCTCACAGGCATGGCAAAGCCTTCCCTTGGAGACTGAGTGTGAGTGTTGATAGAAAATGTTAAGCATAATCTCCCCCTCCTGAATATTTATGGCCTGGAGACTGCTCCCCTATAGAAATTGCTCTTGCCAAAATTAACTAAACCCATCTCTTCCATTCAATTGTGTACCATAAGCCCCACCTTTTTGTTTATCTGTATTTACTAACCCTGCCTCCTTGTCCAGCTGTATGCAATAATCCTGCCACCATGTCCAACTCTATGTAATAAACACACTGAGTTTCCAGGATGCTGCAGCTTCACCACCAGAGAGCCCAGGTCATCCGATCCCAGCTGTCTGTCCATGTGTTCATTTGTCTGTCTTCATTCTTTAGACATTCTTTAGACCCCAGTCAGATCCATCCCTGGAGCCATTCTGGACACAGCAGTATCCTTGTTGAAATATTAAACAAAATAGCAGCTCTTTAACTTTGTCACTAATTTTTATTTATCTCTTTCAGTTCAGCAATTTCTTTCTCCATCTTTCTCCCTGCCCCCACCCCACTGCTTTTTTTGTTTTTGTTTTTGTGTTTAACCTACTCTCCACTTTCTTCTTTCTTCCTTTTAATGGAGTGTCACTATGTAGACCAGGCTGGGGACTTCTGATCCTCCTGTCTCAGTGCTCTAGTGCCAGGCTTACAGTCATGACTCCATCTCCCCAGAAGCTATTACTATTGGAGCAACATGTTCCTAATATATTTCTACATGCCACATCTCTTTGGTTGGGTAAAATCAAGAACTCAAGGCACCAGATCATCACAAACCACAGTGCAAAGCAAAATCAGATGAGCTAGATGAGCGGGTGCCAGGCTTTCAACTACCCTTCTGCAACCAACCAAACCAAATCCTAGCTGAAACTGAAAGGGTTTAACAGACTAACATATAAACAGAAAGCACTTAAAAGAACACTGATATTAAAAAATGAAGAGCATCTAGAAAATTTTGTTCTCAGAAGGCAGCAATTACTGCATCTTAGCACATCTGCTAAAAATTCAGGCAAGTGGGAGATTCACTCCCTATTAACCTTAACCAGAGGCATTTCCATCTAAATTAATTGTGACTACTTTTTATTGCATTTCCAATGTTATCCTTTATTTGGGGTGGTCAGGAATGCAACTGAGCAATTCCAGATCATGTTATCTTTTATGAACTGGTCTATGAGGTAGTTATCAAGGCCCCTTAAGAAAATACTGCTATGCAAAAGTTCATGGGGCAAAATAAGACATTAATTTCTATAACTAGATGTGTCCTGAAAAAAAAAAGAAAGAAAAAAATTTGCTGCACAAAGACAAAAATATTGATGCTCAAAGCATATCAGAGCACAGCTATGAGAATACTCTGCACATACCACGTAATTCTTTATTGTAAGTGTTTGTATGTCCATGTACATGCTTATGGTGCACATAAGCACATAAACCCACAGGAATTGGTCAGTTCTCTCCCCCATGTGGGTCTCAGGAGACAAACTCTGGTTGCCAGGCTCAGCAGCAAGTGCCTTTACCCTCTGAGCCATCTCCCTGACCCTAGCAACTGATTTTTCATTTCTTCTAGCTATTTCAAATACAGTCAATTACCACCATTTATTACGAGCACAGCCTGTGCCAACAGTGACCCAAAGCTCTTGAAAAGCACCAACTCGGCCCTAACAGAACTCTAAAGTGGAAGTAATCATTTCTGCTTTCAGATGAGGAGACTGAGGCTTCAGGATGCTAACACGATCCTTTCAGGAATTCTCAGTTCATATATTTTGAAGCTTGCAATGAAATCCAACTGAGAAATAACAACGGTAATTCCCTCAATGGGAACTTTCACCCCAAGCACATGATGATTTATGGTTTATGCTCAGACCAGTCCTTGCCCTGTCAACCTGTCAGCTTCTCTGATTCTTCAGGCTCTTAAGCTGGGGTGGGTGGGAGGGGGCTGTCTCTGTTGTTCACTTCACCCACCTCAAGTGCACTGAGGCCAAAGTCCACATAACCCATGAATATTTCTACTATGTCATGGTTCCCTGTTATCTCAGTTCTCCAGAACTCTTATCTCAGGAGAGTTAGACTTAAGCTAAGTCCCTCGTCTGCCTCCTGCTAACTAGGATGCACGTTGTTTTCCTTCTCAGAGACTTCTTTGCCTGTAGTCATTCATCTATCACATACGAAAATAAAACCCTCTGATACTTATTTTCCCCTAACCCCTTCAGTCAGCAGGATTTATTTCTATCCTTTATGATGTCACCTGCTCCTCTTTTAGTTGAGGGGTCTAGCACTTCTCCTAGGGTCTAAGTCAACCAACAACCTGATCATGGCCTGCCAACATGCTTATCCTATGTTTGAATGTCTGCTATGCCTACTAGCTAGACATCCTCCTCCTTCTGAGGGACTGTGCTCCACGAAGGCAGACTGGCTTCTGGCCATCACTTATACAGGGACTTCTTAGACACTTTAAGCCAAAGGATTCAGGTGGATGGAAGAAGAGAGCAAAGCATCTCTACAGAGAACAAAAGTAGTGGGCAAAACATTCTTGCAGGAGGAAGGAAACAGAGGGGAAAAGCCCCTGTGAGAAGATAGAGATAGAGTACAAAATATCTCTGATGGAAAATGGAAGCAGAAAGAAAAGCTTTCCTGTGTGGGGTGAGGGGTGGAAAGGGAAATCAAAGCACCCTTGTAGGGGGATGTAAGTAGAGAGCCAAGCATCCATGCAGAGGGATACAGATTGAAGCAAAGGCTGGCACTGCTGTTGGGATGTCTGAATCCAATCAGGCTGTAGTTGCATGGAGCCTTTGCACTTAATTTAACCAAGAGACTTCTGCTTTTCTTACTTCAAATAAAGCTGTGCTCTCTTGATTCACATGTAAGAGCCTTGTAGGTCAGGGAGCACACAATGTAAATGGGATAACAGCTAATATACAGGAGGCAGCATAGCCTGGAATACTGAAGCAGTTAGTGAAAGCAACCCACCACTGCCATGTTCCTCTACATTTGTGGTAAACAGGAGGAGTCCTTCAGACTCTTTCTGTGACTTCCAGTTACACCATATGTAAAATCACCAACATTTTTTTGTGAAGAATAAATGTTGTAAGTGAAAAAATAACATTTAAAAAGAAAAAGAAAAAATTAAGGTATTCTTCACCTTGGTTTTATCTTAGTTTTAGTTACTATGTCATTCTTTAGACTTCAATCTAACATCTGTGATGGACAAAAAAATTGAAACCCCGAACCTTTGACATGAGCTGCCAAGAGTACTGGAGAAGCCATGGGCATGAGTCAGCAAGCGCCCAGACTAAAGTGGACCCAGAATTGGAAAGAAGATCCAACCCAAGTTGTACTGTTGAGTCTAGCTCAAGCATCTAGGGAAAGGACAGTTAACTTAGAACCACCAAAGCTTGTCTGGGACACAGACAAAGTGACTAACCTGAACTAAGAAATCTCCATCTGTGATGTGATACAGCTTTTCCTGGTATTCCCTCTTCGGAATAATTATTCATTTCTCTTTTGGTCAATTAAAAGGATGAACTATGAGTACATGTAGAAACTATCTACTTCTATCTCGAAGGAGGAAACTAATATATAACTGCAGAAAGACACTAACTAATAAGCAGAATTTAACATGAACTCAGGCCAAGTTGAACTCAAATTGCTCTGTTTAAAGACAGGACTGGAGTAAATAAAAGCACTTCAAAGCCAATGTCCTGTTTCAGCTCGAGTATTTTATTAAGCGCACAGGGAGATCTCTGTTCTAAAGCAGGGGTGGTTAATGAGCAGAAAGTGGTGTTTTGTTTCATCAGTTTCTTTCTGGAGTAAGAGTATCACTGAGAGATAACTATATCCACTATATTCACCGAGAAGACAGAATGATGATCTATTTTGGAGCCTTGGTTTTTGTACACTGAGACCGAAGGAAGGCATCCGAATGCCTTTTGTGATAACGACATGCATCCCTTCCACCAAACCCGCCCAACTTAACCACAGTTCCAAACAGACACTATTTGCCAACACCATCATTACAGCACTTACCTTTGTAAGGGGAGGTCCAGGAATGGAGAACCTCTGTGGAGCATTTGCAGGATTTTCCATATCTAACTCCTCTTGAACATCATTTCAGAAATGATGCTTTCTACCAAGAAAGACTTACGGAACTTCCTGGGAATATCCTGTAAGTGCCAGACTCAGGTAAGAGTCAAGCTCACCACACCCAAGTATAAATTCCTGCAGAGTTGGTTAGAATGGATGGTCCATCTGTAAACACGTAGGGATTGAGAAACTAAACCTGGACTCACCTGCAAATGCTGTGAGTTGTCAACCATGCTATCTTCTCGCCGGCGCACTTCTTCTAACAACTGGGCATTCTTCTTCTTCTCCAGCTGTTGGTTGTACTTGAGGTTGGCTACCTTCTTATTCTGATCTTTCATGTGCCTGAGAAAAGATGGCACGGCATGGTTACACTAAACCACAATGAAGGCATGCATTGTCAGAACAAATTCAAGAAGCACTAAGTGCAGAGCATCCTGGCACAGGCTCAGGAAAACAAGGGGTTCTGAGCATCCTATATCAATTCAACCACAATAGTGTGGGTGCTCAGCACCCACAAATGGCAGGTGTCAGGATGGCACTTGTTTGTCCATGATGAGTGAGACGGGTGTAGTTTTCATTCTTGCTCAGTGGCAAGACAAACAGATGCTAAAGAGATACAATTTGGGTTTCCTCAAGTTGATGGTAGTCAACAGCATGCCACAAGAGATGATAGCAGAAAAATGTTTCCAGAACAGATCAAAGGAGTTAACTAGGAGGAGCACCCCAGGGAGAGGCTCCCTGACAGAGGGTCTCCCCAGGTAGAAAAACATGGCTGGAATACAAGACAAAAGAAACTTGAAGGACTATAATGATAGTCCCTAGAGTAGAAGGGGCTTGAAGAAAGAGATCAGACTCCAAGGCTAGTGGGCAGTGTTTTGTTTCTTCTAAGTAGCTGCTGTTTTAATTATTATTGCTCTTTTGAATCTTGTACTTTTCCTGAGATCATAATCCATAACTTTGACTTTTAAAATAACAACCTGAAGTTTCTAATCAAATACATTGTTAACACATAGCTCAAGGTAATAGTTTGGCTAAATACAATGCTGTACAAAGCCCTAGTACTTAGAGTAAAAGTTTACAGGATGCCAAATCCTATTAGCATAAAGGGTCAAGATGGCAAAAGACAAAGGAAAGGGGGTAGGTTAAATTAAAAATGCAAATTATAAGCTTAATGCAGACCATTTCACCAGAAACATTTAGTAAAACATTCCATAGATGTCGGCAGTCATCTCCATGACAGCTATTATACATCTAATCTAACATGTAAGGAGGCAGGAGAACAGCATCAATAGCTGGGGATCAAGGACACAAAGAGGAGGCTAGAGAGTGAATCCTTGGCATCCTTTCTAATCCCTTCACCCCTTTCCTCAGCAACCACTATAACTAAGCCCTGGCTCCCAAGACCAGCAGACTGAAGAATGTAATCAAAAAGAGAACTGGATGATACACAGCAAACATCAGAATGAAACATTGCAAAAGCTGATGAAGGTCGCTCTCCACAAGCCACTCTGCCTTTATTCCTCACAGGATGGTGTACACCCCTCCTCCCTCCACTCCAGGAAGTGACATGCGAGAGCAATGGACCTGTAGCTCATCAATTTGATGAAACTAGCTGACCAGCAAGTCCCAGGGACCCTACTATCTCTGCATCTACACCTTGTGGAATGTAGATATACGTCACTACAACTGCTTTAAAAACATACACACACAGATGCTGGAGATCTGAACTCAGGTCCCTGTCCTTGTACACCAAGCACTCTGCCAATACAGCCATCTTCAAAGCTCAGGATTGCTTAGCTAGAGGACACTCTCAAAGAAAAATACATTTTGTACTAATGCCTGCCACTAAATAGAACTAACTGCTAAATGCTGCCTACCCAAGTATATCCATATAAAATAGAGGACTGCTGGAAGCATTTGCATGAAGAGCTCATGTAGCATGCTCTGGGTAATCCAAACACAAAGAACTCATTTCTATGGATCCGACAATGGTTGTTTAATAAATAAACAATTAAATGCCAGGCTCCAAGTCCACATGTCATTTCAAGCTTTGCTGTACTTGGAATGAGTGGCTAAGAAAAAAAAATGAAGATCTGAAGTTCATCTGTGGATGTGGTGAGGGACTCTCTTCTCCATGTTCAGCCATTTCCTCAAATACTGCTTTATTGAAAATGCAGAAGTTGACAAAAGAAGAGCTGGATCTCAAGTAGCCCTGCTTAGGATACAGGCCAGTCAGATAGGCTGGAGCCAGGTGATAAGAATGAATGACAGGCATCCACCTTGTGTCCACATGACTATCACCAGTGACACACCCAGTATATGCCTTCCCTGCAGATGTACAGTGCCTTTCAAATGTACTTCTAGTGATTTAACTTTCATCTGAGTATCCATGAAAACTAACAAGGAAGGAAAGATTTCCTATCAGAGATAGGAAGGAAGCAGGGAATAGCATAGGTAATCCACACACAAAGAACTCATTTCTATGGATATGACAATGCTTGTTTAATAAACAATTAAATGCCAGATTCCAGGTCCCCATGTCATTTAAAGCTATTCTGCATTTGGAAAGAATTTACAAGGGGAGGTTAGTGGAACTTCAGGTAGGAAACAAGCCTTCACTCAAGGCTCCCTCAATGAAAACTGGTTGAAATAGTAGAAATATGAAAGGGAGGGAAATAGAGTGCACCTAGGTCCCCTTGACTAAGACATGGCACCTGCACAGCTCAGTGGCGTCTGGTGACAGTGTGACCACTGTGAGTTTCCCTGGGACACTTGCAGTTTCCAATATCAATATATACAAGAAGCCTGCCAGGCCCCACGTCTTCCCCACCTGAAGAAGTAGACCTATGCTGAATAAATCAAAGTTCTGAACTCAATATAGCCCTCTACCAGCTCTAATGCTTGGGAGGCAGGTTATACAGGTGCATAGACTGCAGTATGCCCTTGCTTATCTCTCCAAGGAATATACCATTTGTCTACCTTAACTCCCACCCCTTGGGCAGATATGTGGTTCTGTGGGGGTTCACTAAGGAGTTCTCTTCTCCAAGGAATTGCTATTCAAAATGTATCTAAGATACAAATGAAAGACAACGGAGGTGAAGAGACAGCTCAGCCCTTAGAAGCTCTTGTACAATTATGAAGACTGGGGCTTGGATCCCAGTTCTCACATAATCAGCTAGTCATCACATGCTCGCCTTTAACTCTAACTCCAACGGGCTGCAAGGACAGAAGGCTTTGCTGGGGCTTGCTAGCTTCCAGCCTAGTCAAGAAAGTGCAGGCACCAGACTCAGAAAAAGAATAATCAGAAAGTGATACAAGAGGACACTTAATCTCTCTCTGGCCTCTGGGTTCCCCAAAGTACATACACAAATAGTAATGGTACAGACAGGTTTCAATATGGAAGTTATATTGACCAAACTCATAAAGGGTTACAAGTATTAAGGAGTTTGGATTAATTATTTCCAACAGGTATACAAGTCATCAATGGCTGTGACATTTGAAAGAATGTCAGAGAACACGGAACCCAGCTCTTTCTACTGGAACAGTCTGTAAAAGTCAAATCAGCAAGAGCTCTATTAATCCTGGTAAGATCATATGAGTCTGAGGCCTCCAGAATTACCCTGGAGAATATTGGGCAGGAAGGATACATGTTCCTATAAAGGAAGAGATGTGCGACTTTGTATGAGGAAATGTGTGAGATGTGAGGAGAAAAGCAAAACTTCTTTTGAAATCCTTAGCAGAAGCATGAAGATGATACTTGTTTAGCTACTTACTCTTTAAAATGTCTTTAAAAACTAACATTACTCATTTTGGGGGAGGGTGCAGAACCCAGCTCTCTCCTACATGCTTGGGAGAGGCTCAATTCACAAAGCACTTCTGAATTACTTTAGCGATATCCAAAGGATGCATACCTGTTGCCCAAGTCAGCCTTTTTTCTAGGAAAGAAGCTCACAAAAGCAATTGCATGCAAACCGAGTACACTCACAAAACCACTTCCACCAAGCCACATATAATGGAATTTCGAAAACTTTCACTTGTCCATTAGAAGGAAACTGACCAAAGAATTGAATCCATTAGTCGTCTGGAACCTAGCTGGCTAATGAGTAAGGCTAGATGAAAAACACTCAAGACATCATAAGCAAGCAAAGCAGAGAGCAGAATGATATGTTCAGTCCTGATTATGTGAAAATATAAAGCCCATTTGTATACACGCGAACATAAACGGGAACTTCTGGAAACCTCACACCAGACTTCTGAGAAAGAGAAATCAAAACAACTTTGGGATGGAACTGGGGGAAAGGAAATTTCAATTTGCTTACTCTCTCTCTCTCTCTCTCTCTCTCTCTCTCTCTCTTTGTGTGTGCGTGTCTGTCTGTCTGTCTGTCTGTCTCTCTCTGTCTGTGTGTGTGTGTGTAAATGCATACAAATGTGTGTGTGTGTGTGTGTAAATACATACAAGAAATAGACTGACAGACAATAGATATTAAAGGCACAAATTAGTAACTTCTGACCAATCAAATCACAAAGCACTGCCATCCCCAGCTGGAAAGTAGTCACTATTCTAACTTCTTCATGTGTGGAGTCATTTCACCCCTTCTTGAACTTTACAGTCACCATATTGTGTGCAATCTTTTGTGTCTGACATTTTCACTGAGTATAGAACTATCAGAGTCACCCATACCTTTTTGCATATGGCTGTGTATATGTGGTGAACCTGCATGTATGAGTATTTGCATGTGTGTGTGTGTGTGTGTATGTGTGTGTGTGTACATATACAAGACTATAAATGAGTGTAGAGACCCGAGACCAGTTTCAGGATACTTTCCCAGTTATCTTCAACTGAACCCAAAGCTTGCTTACACAGCTAATATAGGTAGCCATCTTGTTCTGAGTAATCCCTTGTTTCTTGTTTCTGCCTTCGCAGTGTTGGAACTATAGGTGGGGTCCCATGGCCATCCAGTGTTTATGGAACTATAGGTGGGGTGCCATGGCTGTCCAGTGTTTGTGTGAATACTGGGGACCCAAACTCCGATCTCTGTACTTACATCACAAGTGAGCTGTTGAGCCAGCTGCTGAGTGTGCACATATATTTGTGTGTTTGGGCATCTTCACTCTTCTTTATATTGAGTAGTACTCTGTTTTTTAATATTATTATAGTATAATTAGTCTCTTTATTTTAATGAATAATTAGACTATGTAAATTATTTTACTGTTATGAATAAGTAAGTGTCCATAAACTGTCTCATACCAGACTTTTTTGGAAATACACTTTCATTTTCTTGGATTAATAACCCAAAACGTATTAACCAAGAATGAAAAAGGCACAGCCCCTGTGTCGAGAGCCTGCAAATCTGTGGTTTAAGTATATCTGTATTACAGTAGTTTAAAACATCATCTTCAGAACCAGATTTTCTGGGCTGTCATCAGAACTTTCCCACTTTCTAGTTTAGTCAGACACTTAACCACTCTGTGCCTCAGCTTCTTTGCACATGAAGTGAGACTCATAATTGTATCTAACTCAAATGTGACTGTGAAGGGTTGATGAGTTAGTCCAGGTACAAATGCTTAAAACAGATCCCAGCAGGTTCGTTCTCTGCATAACTTTCAGCGTACAGTAAGAGTGTAATCGCTTCTTGTGAAATATTGCGCACATGTACTTAGTGTCTTAGCTCCCACAGTACTGAGACTGCCTCACACAGTGCACTGTGGAATGCATCAGTAGATGCCTTTGTTATATGCTGAGCTTCACTGGTACTTTCTTCTAATGAGTTACACTCCTGGCAGTTTATCCTGACAGCAACACTGTAGAAGGTCACTACAAGTATGAGCGAATAAGAGAAGACACTGAGGTGATTGCACATGTAGATGGCCACACACACACACACAATGGAGGCCAACAGTCTACATTATATGCAGAATTTCCAATAATAAAAGCTTTTACTTTTAACCACTGAGTTGATCCTACTTTGGGGGTGGGGAGAGGCTTGTAAATACCACTGAGTATTTTAGCACAGCTATAAATTTGCGAGAGCTTCCATAAATATTCTAAGGATAGTCTTACAGCAATTACAAAGGTGCTATATGTTGCAGGCAGAAGCATTTCCACGGCAGCCACTTGAATCTCCTTGTCCTTCTAGTAAAAATCCATGAGACAAGCCAAGTCTGAGGACTGGGCTGGAGACTGAGACAGGTCTTTTAGCCTCTGCACACCTGGCAGCTTCACAAGAACAGCTGTTTGGCCATAGTTTGGTAATAGTCCATTGCTTAAGTCATTGTCAAACCCCATGAGCAGATGTCCAAGCCATCTCTCTGAAGTTTCTGACTTGGCTTCCCTCCTCACATCTTTCTCCTTCCTGCCTCCTCCATGGCACTCGGGGTTGCCTAAGAACCCAGAGAAAATGCACCCTCAGATATAGCACAAAATGCCAACACATCTTTAGAAGGCAGCTCATGCCCCTTGACAGGCCAGCATGCCATCTTCAGAACCAGATAATATAACGAAAGAGAGATGGCAGTAAGAGGAAGGAGGTTCAGATTTGAAAGCTTGAGATGCAGAGCTTCCCAGACGCAAAGCAGACCTCAGCTTTCCACCAGCTAGCATCAAGTGTGTCTAGAAACATTTCCTTAGATAAGGTGGTACCAACAGGCAATTCCTAACTCAGCTCTGGAGACACTTAGCTCATTGCAGGCCAAGCAGATCAAAGGTAGTATCCAGAATGTCCTGCCTACAAGAAGTGCAGGGACAAAGACAGAGTAGAGACTTAGGTAATGGTCAACCAATGACTGGCACAACTTTGAGACCCATCCCATGGGCAAGAACCAATCCCTGACACTATTAATGATACTCTGTTTCAATTGTAGATAGGTGCCTACAATAAGTGTCCTCTGAGAGGTTCTACCCAGCAGTTGGCAGAAACAGAGACCCACAGCCAAACATTAGGCAGAGCTTTGAGAGTCTTATGGAATTGTTGAGGGAAGGATTGAGGGCTCCAAAGGGGATAGGGACTCCACAAGAAGACCAACAGAGTCAACTGACCTGGATCCTGGAGGTCTCCCACAGTCTGAACCGCCAAAAAAAAAAGAGTATACATGGACTGGACCTAGACCTCCTATACATATGTAGCAGATGTGCAGCTTGGTCTTCATGCAGGTCCCCCAACAACTGAAACAGGGGCTGTCCCTGACTCTGTTGCCTGCCTGTAGATCCTCCTCCCCTAACTGGGCTGCCTTGTCTGGCCTTAGTGGGAGAGGAGGTGCCTAGTCCTGCAGTGACTAGACATGCCAGGATAGATTGGTACACAGGAGAGGCCTACCCCATTTTCAGAGAAAGGGGATATGTAAGGGGGACTGAGAGGAAAAGGGATGTTGTGCTTGAGATGTAAAGTGGATAAATATATTAATTAACAGAAATAATCAGTATAGTAAGAAGCCCAAGACGAAATTTCTTGCCATTTTCACGTCCAAGCATCTCTCCTAAGAGGCCTATGACCTTGTCTAAGTTATTTCACTAGAGAATGGGAAAGATTAAATTTCCTAAGACTAAGGCTCTTAAGACAGCAACTCACACTCAGTAAGTGATTTGTAAACACCAGCCAGCTGACTCTGCTCAGGCTCTTCTGCAGATCATACTCATTCAGTAGCCCTCACCCTTGACCTTCCTACCCAAGCCAGAAAGACTCCTGGCAGAGGATACATAGCAGGAGGTAGCAATGATTCCTGAGCAAAAGATCTATTTCCTGGAGGCATGTCACTCTGAGAGGAATTCTGAAGGCCAGACTTCCTTCAAGTATAAGCATTCTCCTTCATCCTAACCCTGCAGACCACCACTTCACCAGAAGCTAAATAGAGGCGCTAAGTGACTGTTGGGGGGGAGTACTGGAGATGGAGGGGGAGTGGGCCAGTGTGAGAGCCCCTAGTTCCCTCCTCTAAGGAACATATGGAGTTATTATACCACCATAGGAGGTTCTAGTTTAATCTTTATCCTCTTCCGGATTCAGTGTTCAAACCTTGGGCATCTAATAAAGGAGGCTCCTCTGAGCCAGCGGACTACACACATCTGTAGGCAGTGCAGAATCCACTATGTTGGCTCTTCTTGCCTGTAGGCCACTGTCACATTATGGGAACTTGGGAAACACAGACTGAAGATGGCAGCTCTGGGATGGTGGTTTGTTCTTCTCGTTGCTAAGCACTAAAGGTGTCCCATTTTACATCACCCTCAAGCTAGACCAAACCCCATGCTCTGGTTTCTCAGTCCACAGGTAAAAGCAGTTCCCCTTCAGGATGAACTGTCACAGGGTGCTATGGCTCCACAGAGTCACTGGGGTCTTGATTCCCCTCTCAGAGCCAATAATGTAGAAGATCCAGGGAGACAGGACCCTTTCCCTCCATCTTCCACTGCCATGACAGTTCGAGTCAGCGCTGCCTGCCAGGCTCCTCATGTGCTTCTTGCCTCTCTAAATTTTCAACAGGTTCATGCATGTATTAATACATAATTTTAGTCATTTCCCCAGTACTCTCGCTCTCTCAACGCTGCTCCCTCTTCCCAACAAAATTCTCTCAATCTCTCTCTCTCTCTCTCTCTCTCTCTCTGTGTGTATGTGTGTGTGTGTGTGTGTGTGTGTGTGTGTGTGTGTGTATGCAATGTCCTACTGAGTTTGATTATAGTTATTTGTATAAGTATAAGCAAGAGGCTATTCATTGGGGTATGGGAACTTTTCAGTGTCTACACCACTAAATAAAATTATATTTCTTCCCCAGCAATCATTATCTCCTAACAGGGAAGAGTGAGGCATCACAAGGTACTTTCTCATCCATGACTAAATACTAACAGAGACAGGAAGAAGAAGGGGGGATAATGATGTGCCTTGCTTCCTCCTTTTCCTCCCTTCCATTCACCGGGATCCTTAACCTGAAGGATGGGCAGGTCTTTCTTCCTTAGCTACTCTTCTCTGGGAATTCCTCGAGACAGCCGAGGGCAAGGCAGTGCTTTGCTGATCACCAAGATGTCTTTTCATCTACTCAAACTGACATGACTAGCTATCACTGCACTAGAACTTAGTCAAAAATTGCTTTAAAATCCTAGACTGAAGGAGAATACAAGTGCGAATTATAGTCTGCTACTGATCCAAGAGCATCATGGAATGCTCCTTGTTACAAAGATCACTTTAAAAGTCAGATTGAAAATCCAAGAGTGTGTGGTAAAACAAAATAACCTGGGAACTGCTTTTCTCATTAAATTTATATTCAATTAATCACTGCAGTATCAAGGGCTCAAGTCACTGAGATATCATGGAATGTGCTGGGATACAGGACAAATGTTACCCACTTAACCTTCCTGTAGTCCTATTAGGAAGATCTGAAGTACTTGTTTCTTTTACAGATGAGGAAGTTGTCCCAAAGTTGTGGGCCTAATGATATCTGAGTCTCAGTTGGTCCATCTCAGAAAATCCTTCTCCCCAATTTCCACCTCCACAAATCTACTGTGCCAACCAACAGAGACAGTATTGTAGCATTGTTTTCTATTGTGTCCTATATGCTAAGCCAGCTGTACCAAGGTCTAGGAAGAAGCCAAGGAGAATCTTAAAGCACAGTCTATGTTCTGTGCTTCAGTCCCTTTAAGCATCATTGAACTGAACAAGAGGACCTTGGGCATCGGCTTGATGGAGTGTTAGAGAATTAGACACAAAGGAAATGGTCATTCCAGAGGGTGAGCTATCTGTGGGGGAGTGTCGGGGTTCAAGGGAAAGAGCCTAATAGTGTGCACTTCACAGTGGCAACAGTGTGGTGGACCAAGGAACAAACTGGTCCTTGACTACCACATTCTGAAATGTCACCATCCTAAAGACTTTGATTCCTTGTTGCACATAATGATTCAGAGATAAGTATGAGAATGACAAAAAGGAGTGACAATAAAATCAGAACAACAACAACAATAAAAACAGAAGAGAAAATGAAGTAGCAAGAGTAATGCTTATGGAATGTAATGGCTCCTCTGAAGACAGATCTCCAGGAAGCAAAAGGCCAACTTAAACCAAGGTGAGATCCAAGATGAAACCCTTGCCCTATTTCTATTTCATATCTCCTTTGGCACACCATTTGCTTTTCAAATAACAACAAAAAATGGAATCTGAATACTTGAAAATCAAGCATTCACATAATTGCCACAATTCCTTGGAGCATTATATTCCTCTAGAAGCCCATTCCTCTGCTGTTAGACACAGGCACATTAGGGCCAATTTGGTGGAGTGTCAGCTGTATTTACAGTTTGGGGTAATATAAAAACATATGGAAACTGTGAAAATTGACTCCCAGGAGGCTAATGTTGGAGGAAACCAACATTCCACAGTCTGGCCCAAGGTTGGGGCAATTTGCCCAAACAATATACAAGTAGAGCAAACCTCCAAGCATAAGGGCACTTGGTGTGAGCAGGACCTGTTTTTACTGCATCCGATCTAGGACTAGGCTATGGCAACTCAGACATAAAGTAGAGGTATAAGCAGGTAACAGTCGTAAATGATGATTTGTCAAATGAGAGCAGAGAAATAATGTGTTGGAGTTTTGACTCTTTGCTATGAGAAATCAATTGGAAAATACTGCTAAACAATAAAACTTCTCTCTGTTTTCGGAAGTCAGTGTGCATATGAAGTGCTGGGCTAAAGGCTGTAAAAATATCTCTGCTGAATGAAATAACATTCTGACATGGAGGAAGATTTTATTCCCACTCTACACATGAATAAATGGAGGCTTATGGAGGTAATTTGCAGCACGTCATACGATTTCTAAGTAGGGGACACAGAATGCCATTGTTTGGTGGATGCCAGAGACCACAGTCTTATCTGTTATCCTACAGAAACAGTAAAACACATATGATGTCTTGGCCACAAAACTCTACAGAGCTTAATAACCAGCCTAGACACTCACTCAGAATGTTAACCATCCTTTCCTCTATGGAGAAAGTAAAGCCCCAGCCTCAACATAGCCAGTTATTCTATGCATTCTTGGGAGCATTTGGTCCCACTGAGGTGTGGCTTATTAGACTATCCCAAAAATAATTTAGACTGGTGCTAAATTTGATATACTGAGGCACAAAAACATTGCCATGAGTCTACAATCGCCAAATAGCCCTTGGCTATGCCATTACAGCTCCTGTGGTTTGATAGCACAGGCATGATCTGACCAGGTTAGAATCAAGGTGTCATCATGATTACCCCACTCTCCCCTGACACACACCTTAGCTTTCATATGGAGAGAATATAATCCTAAATTCATCCCATTTCCTGGCATAATAGAGCTGCTTTCCCTTGAAGCTGTTTTCTGGCTACAGGCTGCCCTCAGTCCTGAATGATGTAACAAGTTCCTTCCATGTGGTCCTCTATTGAAACAGTCTACAATGTGGATGTAAGAATTTTTTTAAGCTAGTAGGAGCATCACTCTCTCCAATCTTCTAATATGGAGTCTCATATTAGTCATGTATAAATTGGGAATGACATGCCAAAACGTATTTTACAAGGCATATCTATGTGAGAGAGTGGATTATGTCACCTTTGCCATATTCCACCCCCTATATGCAAGCCCCAGACACTGCCCATATGCAAGCGGAGGAGGTTATAAGAGGGTACGATCTTGGATAGAGATCACGGAAACCTTGTCAGCATTCTATCTCCCTGTACACTAGCCAACTTTGTTATGTACTACCACGGATATGGCCTATTTCTATGCTTTAGTATAACAGCCACTAATCCTACATGGCTAATAAATATATAAACATGGCTACTGGATCTACAGAGCTGTGGCCTCCCTTCCCCCCAGCCTGGAACCTGCCTGCTCAAGGGTGGAGCTACCGGCTCATTCGTCCTGCCACGCCCACTGCTGGAACCTGCCCTTGCTGCCTGGAGTCACACACGTGTTCGTCCTGCTACTGGACCCTGAGTTACTTGGCGGGAAATTGGGTTCCCTCCCCCTTCCTTTATAAACTGAGTGTCTGGAAATATTAAATTGAGTCTTGATCAGAATGTTGTCTTGACTCCATTGTTTCTTCCGCCCCGACTAGTTACCTCTCTTTCAGCCTGAACTGCCATTCTCAGTTGAACCGTTCGTGTTGTGGACCGCGGGCGGGCCGCAACACAGAGCTACTCTTTAAACATTGCTTATATTATTTTAAATATAAACAGTCACAGGGTACTAGTGTACCACACTGAATGGCAGAATAGTGTGCAAACTACATGCTTATTTTAAATCTTGGCTTTTGTACTCTTCTTTCAAAAGTTCTGTTATCTTTTTTACTGTTCATTTCAAACAATTTTCAGGAACCACTTGCCTCAGGATCTACTCAACAGAACTATGATTCCATTGTTCCAAACTTCTTCCAGACCATTCTCATCAGTTCAACCTAAAGAACCTTAAAGGCCTAAGTGGTAGCTGAAAAGGAATTACAGTGATTTATGCATCTTTATGCTTTCCCAAGTATTCATCCCCATGGCAACACACTACAAAATAAATGTCTGTTCTTTCTGTTCTTCTCCACATAACTCAAACCTCTTTGCTTCCTCTGATGTGACTGAGTAACACTCCACTTCCTCAGAGATGGCCTTGGCACAGCCAACACCCTCCCACGGTCACCACAGCATCACGGTTTCAGTGTGCCACACTCTTTTTAACTCATGGTGTGCAGGCTGGATTCTAGGATCACGAGTTCAAGATCTGTTCCTAACTAGAATCAAAAGTATCAAAAGGAAAGGCAAAAGAAGGACTGAAATCCTGTGAGTCCTGAGATTACAGACAAAACACAAACAGGGCTTATTTAACACTGCAATAGGATTCCTCAGAATGTTTAATATTATGGGCTACTGTGAAGCTCCAAAATGAGACAGAGCACAGTGTGCTCACTACTTACTTGACCAAAACTGCTTTTTCCTCCGGAGTCATCTGAGAAATCAAATCTGAGAGGTAGGCCTTTGGTTAGTTTCCTGAACTTGCCAATGTATCAACTGCACAGGCTTGCTCCATCCACCACCAATAGCACTGCTGTCTACTTAAACTTCTCTTTAAATCTTTGTACCTCAAATAAGTTCTCAATTTTAACTGAGCAAGATTCCAGGAAATCCTATTTTGTCTGCTGATTATGGCTTTCTATTAGAAACAGACTATGTGATACATAAGTGCTCATTAAAGGTATTTTTGAACTGGCCATATATCTCAGTGGTTTGCTTGCTGTCTAAACTTTATGACCAGAGCTCCATCCCTGGACCCCAGATAAAGGGAGTTGGAAAGTGTCTCCTCCAAAGAGCTCCCCTCTTGCTTTCATAAGCACATCTATGATTCATGTACATGCACAGCAATACATACATACATCATACATACATACATACAATTTAAAGAATACTCTTGAACAGCAACAAAATATCAACATGCAACTCACAACTAAGACTGAGTGGCTACATGTAAAGGAACATGAATGTGCAGCTTCTCAGTGCACTAGAGGAGACAGCTCCCCAGAGGAATCCACCAACCTGCATACTTTTCTTTGGATGCTATAACCAGGATCCTCAGGTCTTCAGAGATCTGCTGAGCAAGCTGGAGATTGTCAGTTCCCAGGGGTGAGCAATGGGAAGTACCTCAAATTTATTCCCTTTAAGACCTAGGTAAATAAGCAGCCCCATCTGTAGTCCACAAGCAAGTGATGGTTAATTCTGACTGTCAGCTTGACTAGATTAAAGAACATCTAGGGCACTGGGAAACCCAGCCCATGTGGGAAGACATTTCCAGACAGGACTGACTGAGAAGAGAAGACCTGCTCTGAATGTGGATGGTACTGGCCTGGGGGCTCAGCTAGATCTCTAGTGAATAAAAGGTAAAGAGAAAAAGCAAGTTGGATGTTAGCATATCCTCTCTCTACTTCCTCTTCTGCCCAGCTAGAAGATGAGGATTTGCAGCAGCAATGTGATACCCCATCCATCCTGCCTTCTCCACTAAGATGGACTATATCCCCTGAAATCACAAGCTAAAATAAATCTTTCCTCTCTTAAGTTGTTCTTGTCCTGTATTTGGTCATAATAGTGAGGGATACAATTAATACTTCAAGAATTTGGACATAGTTAACTTCCAGTCTTTCCTTAGGAAAGCACAGTGCTCACCAAGACAGATTCACTTGGATGGGACATGGGTCATGCTTTTGCTAGGAAGAAACTGTAGGGTCTTCATGGACTCCAAGAGCCTCCGAGATAGAACAAACAGACAGTGAGGGGACAGTGACGTGGATTCTAAGAATGTGTGCTCACACCTCATATTAGGGACTTCTTCATTGAAGAACCTAGGACAAGCAAGTTAATTCCTCCTTTATAAATATGCTAGCTGTGACACAGGATATGGGCAGTCGAACAGTATTTAATCAAAGAGAAATAAAGGAGATAGTCCATGAAAAGGGTAATTCGGTGGGGTTCCTAAGTGCTACCTTACAGTAGTTGTAATAATAAGGAAAAGAAGAATATTATCTTCTGTCCTTCTCACATCTGGGCTGGTTTACTTTGGGGTGGTAGATATCTATCCTTGATCACTGACACCTATTAGACAAACCTGCTGGAAAAGAGGTTCCTATCCTCTGAGTCCTGCACCCCAGGATTCACACTGTGCTAAGAAGAAGGCTCTATGGAATCTTAGAATATCTCAAAGTCAAGCTTAGTATCTGTGGTCACATAGTAAGTGAAGGCTTCCATCAGAGGCCTCGTGGCTCAGAAATGCTGTGAATGCATTATCAGCATGGGAGGTGACACTTTTTATGTTTCTTTGTTCATGGAAGAGGCTTCTATTCTGCCATGTAAGTTATAACCATTCACCTCTCAATCATAAGAAATGCCAGGTAACTCTCAGTCTAGCTGACCCTAGTGTGACCTGTCCCCAACACATCTTTGGACATGATTTCTCTATCAAACCACTAGATATAATTGGGCAAAAACAACCAGTAAACCCCAAAGGCTTATTTAGACCACCATTTTTTAATGAAGTTTCTAAAGGACATATAACATGATCTGCAGCCCTCCTTGGAACCCATCTGTGTCTTCTGATGAGCATAACAGATATCACTCCCTAACATGCTTTAGTGTTCCTAAACAAGACCATTATTTTTCCATAATAGAGCCACCAAGGGTTCTCATTCTCCCTCCCACCTCACACCACCCCACTAAAATTTTCTTAATTCCCCACACTCTTTCTAGTTTCCTTCCAGATGGCAGTGACTCTAGAGCTCATAGGCATAAGGTGGCCCAATCTATGAGAATGTCATTGTCTAAACTTCATAGAGTAGCCAGTGAGAACCCCAACACGGGTTGATAAATAAGATGGCATGTAGCATTTGTAAGCATATGTTTTAGGATTAGGCAAATGACTATTTTCTCATACACCACCCTACTTGACTGTCACAACTACCTGATGACATGGATATTGCAGTTAGGCATTACTAAATGATGAAGCAATGTCCTGAGAAGTGCACTACTAGGCAATCTTGTTATTACGCACATACCATAGACTATATCTAAAAACCCCATAATAGTCTGTTATACTCTATACACAATTATGCAATAAGCTACAGAGTATATCACATCAGATGTGGAGTCCAGAATTGGCTAACATGCCATTATGTGATATGTAACTGTGCAGATGGCCAAGGCTGAGAAACAACATCTTTAAGTGTTGATTGTGGATAGAATCCATGTCAATGTGCTAATCTCCAAAGCTCATGTGATTTTCCTACTGAGAATAACAAAGCAAGGAAAATCACACAGCCACATGTGTATTCTGTAGTCCCTTTCAAGTTTACCTCTCTCACACAACCCTAAGCAATGCTTGTGGAAGCCCCTACTCTTTAGGCAGTCCTCATCTGTTCCATATGGAAAATAATCCATCTGAGGCTCTGTGAAGATGAACAAGATAGGCCTTAGACAGCATCTAAGCAACCATTTAGATTGGAGATGATTAAAGTTGTGCGGTGGTCCTATAGGAAAGTGGTTATTAACTATTGCTGTGGCCTCATCCAAAATGAGAAACAAGAAAACTAGAAGACAGATTGTATCTAGTACTTGTGCTATGCCAGTAACAATAAGTTATGCTTAACTTTTACTCTTGGAAAAATACTTCCAAAATTAATTATTAAAAGAATATCATTACCTAAGATTTAAGATAAAGCAGTAAAGAGGAATTCCTTTGCAGAAATGGGGTCCCTTGCTCTCATAGGAGCTCAGTCTCACTTGTCACACAACAGATACACTTCCTGAGGCAAATCCCACTCTCTCTTGCACGTTACAAAATTAAAACTCATGCTTCCAATTAGAAGCCAGAAAGCTTTTCCTGTTTTTCCACTGACAAGTGATAAACCTCTACAAAATCAACATAACTGAAACCCAGGCCATGAGCAAAGTACATTCTACAGTCCATGGTTGGTATAAGGCCCCAATATCCATGTATTTATCTCTGGTGTGGCAGACTTGATTTGCAGAGAGAGCAGTTATGCCCGTGGGTACTAGCCATCTGACTGGGCAGATGCTGTCAGCTTTGCAGAGTGTCTGATGTAAAAGACTTCTTGTTCTGTCTCTTGATTTTCTACCTTTACCCATCAATAACACTTCGAGAAGGCCTTCATTATAATAGATGCCGACACCCTGACTTCTCAATTGTGAAAAATAAATTTCTTCTCATTGCAAATGCCCAGTTTATGGCATTCTGTCACAGTACCAGTAAAAACACTAAATTTCTTAGAAAATAAGGTGTAATGTCCCTAAAGCTTTTAGAACTCAATTCCTACATTGCTTTTATTTTTAATGAGATCATTTGAATGTTTATTTTTTAAAAGAATTATATTATGTGTATAGATGATTTGCCTGCCTGCATGTCTATGTACCATGCATGTGCCTGGTACACAAGAAGGCCAGAAAAGGGCATCAGATCCTCTGGAACAGAAGTTACAGATTGTTATTGGTTCCCATGTGGATGCTGGGGCTTGAGCCCAGGTCCTCTGGAAGAACAGCTAGTTCTCTTAACCACTAAGCCATGTCTCCAGTCATGAATGCTTATTTTCAAAAATATGACATCTAAATATGGATCTTTTAGAAAGATAAGGCTCCCCCCTCCCCCATTCTCAGCGTGGAATGCTAAAGGTTTTAGCTTCCCTGACCACTGGCATCTAATTTCTCTATGGCACTGTGGGTAAAAGTGATTAAAGGAAGAGTCCTGGCCACACCTAAGAACATGCTAGCCCAGTAATAACAATCATCGTCATCTAGGCAAATGACCTGTACATCACAGAGTTACAAATCTCTATGAACCAGGAGCATTTCCTGGGCAATTAATCAATGGAACTTTTCTATGAAAACATACTTGATTAAGCTACTCACATGTGAGCCACAAATGGCAATGACTGATTATAAACTTCAGACCTGTGCAGTTCTCTGCAATGCTTCTCCTCAGGCCACCAGAAACACCCAGACAAATTCAGCCAGAAGAATAAAGTAACCAAAGAAAGTTATAATCACAGAAAGACGTCGCTCAAAGTGCATGACCTGGGCACCAGAATGAGGCATGCTTGTTTGACACTAGGGACTCTCCTCTACTTCCCCCTTTGATGGGTCAGTGTGATTCCCACTAACAATAATGAGAGATATGTGCTAAAAATGAATAGCTGCTAACTCCAGCCATCTGTGCATTCCTGGTACAAATAAAATTGAATGTCACCACCACCCTATTGGATTTCTTGGTAATGCTCTTTGCTGATAAGAACTTTGAAAAAAAAAAGGTTTTCTTTTTCTTGTTCATACAAAGCATGCCCATTGCTCTTGCTACATAAAGAAATCCATTCTACTCTGAATCCAGGCAGCCCCTAAGACGTGGGGTGAGATAAACCCGTGCTTATCAGGATAACTGTTTCCCCACTCACTATAAATGGAGACAAAGTATACCCAGACTCAAATGATTAAAATGTCCAAATTCTTAGCAGGTTAACTCATTACTTTTCATCCTCCTCTTGCCGGTTCTGAAAGCTAAGTAGCTGTCCTGTCCTAAGAGCCTGCAGCTATCACTTCTAAACAACTCTCTTGCCCTAGGACTAAGCTAAAATGGACTTAATTCATTTTCCCTTTATGAATTACTGGCTGTCAGATTTCGAGAAAGGTCTTGAGCTTTAATGGAGACCTTTAAAAAGAAAGATCATGTGCTAGTGAACCTAAGATGGTATGCTGGAGAGCCAGAAAATCTGGATGACAGAGAAGCCAGCAGTCAGAAATTGGAGATATATAGATCTTTCTCCAGTGTTTACATATGAAGGGAGAGGTTGGTGTAAAGCCATCTCAGCCAGTGCCTGCAGAAGAGAGGGTACACGTCCTTCAGGGGCCTGGAAGCCCGGTGCTTAGTTCTCCTAGCTCATCTGCACTGAGTCACATCTCTAAGGGTGCTGTCACCTGCCCCTCAGGGCGGGGACTTAGGCTCTGCCTCTGAAAAGTCCAAGGACTAATCATCAGGTGGATGGATCTCCCTTCCTTCCTCCCTTCAGGGGCCACACAGAAGGCTGTGGCACTTTGGATCCTCCCTTAGGTGTGATCATTAGATCTAATTTTATATGACATTTGATGACAGAACTGCTAAAAATATTTATTAGCTTGGCTAACAACTAAAGAAAAATGGTAATCACGGCTCTCTGGAGAGGCTCTTTAAATTTCATTTTATAGCACTATAAAATGAGGCCATACCCTGCACATTTAAATGGGCAAATTATCTGGCTGGAAGTGGCTTAGAGTCTAAAGTTCAGTTGCAGTCAGTAGACAAAAAATAGCTAAGGGAACATTCAAGGTCAGAGTCCATTGCAAAGACAGTGAAGGTGCCACCAAAGAATAGCAAGCATTTACTTCAAACATGTGACTACAGGTATGAATGCCTGTATTTAAGGACTAAGTATTTGGTAAATGGCTTATAACTACAGGTATGAATGCCCGTATTTAAGGACTAAGTATTTGGTAAATGGCTTATAATACTACCTCATCATACCCACAAAATGCAGTGCCAATATAAAGCCATCAAGTGATCATTTATAAGCAACACACTTAATTATAATTAAATCCAAATCCCCTAAGAACATCAGTCTTCACCTTTTTGAACTTTCACTAAAAATATCATTATGGATGAGACAGAATTATTATTTAACAGAACACATTAAAGACAAATATAAAATTGTTAGTATACAGGAAAAAGTAAAATATGAAAGAAGGGTCTAGTATCCATAACTTATAAAGAATACAACTCAACAAAAAGAAAAGTAATCCAATCAAACACAAATGAAGAGGTTTAAAATATTTTTCTTTTCAAAGAAGATATACAAATGGCCTGTGAGACCATGCAATACACTCTACATCATGAATCCTTAGAGAAAGCAGATCAAATCAATGGCATACTCATTTGGATGCCTAGGATAAAAAACATGGATGATAACACATTTGGTGCAAACATAGAATTGAAAAGATACTTTGGAAAATAATTTGCTTTCCTCCAGAGTTAGTAAGAATCATCTCAGGCACTGGAGCTCTCCTCCTCCATCCCCGTTGCCATAGTAACCCAGGCTACTATTTTCATAGTAACTACAAAAAGACAAAACAAAGGCACAAACTGTGGTATCTCACACAATGTAACATTATTCATCAAAAAAAAAAAGTAGGGAAGTACTGTGCTATAATATTGATAAAACTCAAACAGGAAACACTGTGTAATATGTAATTCTTGAGTATATGAAATGTCCCAAATACACAAACCCAGACAGACAGAGAGCAGATTAGCTAGCAGAGGCTGGAGAGCAAGAGGAATGAGTAGGGGAGAGGGTGAGATTTGGGGAGAGGGGAGGTAAGTGGGACTGCTATTGTGTATGCCGTTCTTTTCCTGGTGATAAAATTTTAATTCCAGAATTAGATAGTGGTGACAGTTGTATAACTTCGTAAATATACTAACACCCACTCTGAAAGGGCTCATTTTATGTTATATGCACTGGAACTTTTTAAAAATCACACATGCTAAAACTAAAACATTAAATAGGACAAAAGAGTTCAAATTGTCTAACCTATCAAGCTACCCCAGGAGTCACTCCCATTGCTAAGGAGTTTTCAGTAATCTTTCTAGAAACATTTCAGGTATAATGTAAATATAAACACTTCTAAATTTACAGAACCCAGGAGTATACCTTGGGTGTCACACATGTCAGGTACAGGCATGGCACGAAGGAGTCTGCCAGGAGATGCTGATGTTGAGAGAGAAGTTGCCTGAGGGAACCTGTGATCACCCTCTGGAGAAGTAAGGATCTATGTAGTTCTGAAATTTTTAAACACTTGAATAACTCTGCCTGGATATCCCACGCACATCTTTGTAGATTCCAAACTAAATCTCCACTGCCCTATCTCCAGACCCCAAATCACTTCCCCCTTCTACACCCTACCTCCATCAGTCAAGCTAGATTAGAGGAAGGAGCCTAAACCCCTTCTTCCTAACACACTGCACATGAAGGACCAACATTTTCTGCTGTGTCATTCAAGTAGAAATGCCTGCCCACATTGCCCCTTTCTTTCTTTTCTCCTTTCCCTGCCATTTTAAGGTATGACAATGAAGTAGCTCCCATCTGGTTTCTTGATGCTGATCAAAGTGCTTAGCCTTCCCGCTTTACGTATCAACAAATATTTACAGAGTACTAACCATGAGCCATACACTGAGAATTCAAAGCTGAAGAGGGCCCTGTATCATTAGAAAATTCAATGTTCATTTAAAGAAAGAAGCATAGAGACAGGGACTATACTAACATGGAATACACACACACACACACACACACACACACACACACACACACACACACCCCTTTTAATTTAAAGTAACTTAAAAATGAGAAAGAGCTTGATGCATACAATGAATCAACCCAGACCCAAAGTAGGACTAGAGTGTGAGGAGCCTGATATACCAGGTAGGGTAGTTGTACACAGTCTACTCAATAGAAGAGGAGGTCCACGGGAACCTCCATGCACTGAGCACTCTCATTGACTTTATAAGGACTAGAGATAGACTCTAGCCCAGTGGTTCTCACTTTTCCTAATGCTGTGACCCTTTAATGCAGTTCCTCATGTGGTAGTGACCCCAACCATAAAACTATTTTGTTACTACTTCACAACTAAAATTCTGCTGCCCTTATGAATTGTAATATAAATATCTGTATTTTCTGATAGTCTTGGGTGACCCCCAAAGAGGTCATGACTCAAAGGTTGAGAACTACTACTTAAGAGGTTCCTCTCCATGATGGTAGACAGGACTGGTGGGTCAGGGCAGCTCACCACACAACAGCTAGAAAGCAGTGATAGGTATACCTGTGGTGATGTTGATCTTAGAGACTCTGGTCAGTGCATGGGATGGTACCACTCACATTTGGGACAGGTCATCCTCCCTTGTGTTTCCCTCTCTGGAAACATGATCACAGATACTCCAGGACATGTTTCAATAGCCTCTTAGGTGCATGGTGTTGCAACCAAGCTGACATTCAGGACAAACTACCATGAAGGCACACAGAAACAATCTAGCGCGTCTGGATGCTCATGCCTCTTCCTCTTCGACAGCCTGGGTTCAAATCCAGAGCGACCTTGAATAGATTATCAATAACCTTAGTAAACCTCAGTTGATTCATTTATCCTCGCTAATCAAGCCTTCATATGGTGTTGTTATGGTGATGAAAAAACTAAAAACTTCACATAGAGCACTTAGAACTATTTTTTTATAAAATTACATCTGAAAATGGGGTCGAATTATGTCTGAAGATAAGGTCGTGACAAAGCCTCCCGTGCTTTTACACACTGCAAAACTTGGTATACTGGCTCCTGAAACCAGCCTACAAAACAGCATCACCTAACATTAAAGAAACTGACCAAAATCAAGTTACAGCTAGCCCCAAACCATCTTCAAAGCCTGCAGGAGAGCCAAGGGTCTGTGGGAGAAGAGAAGGCAGAGCAGCAGACCGACAAACAGCAGGGACCTCCCACTCTCCCCAGCAGCCCAGATGGGAGAAGCCAACACAGACCCTTTCCATCAGGCAGCAGACAAAGTCATTAAAGCTTCAAAGTTTAAAGTTTAAAAGTTTAAAAACAAAACAAAACAAAACAAAAGGCCCGAGCTCTGTAGGAAAAAAAGAGCATACATTGTGATGGCATGATACTACCCTCTGACCTAAGACAAAGACAGCACTAGGGCCTGCCCTGGGAGTAGGCCCTTCACTCTGTACTGCCAGCCCTCCCACTTGTCTCGGGCAAGATCAAGGCAGATGCAGCTTCCCCCCCCGCCCCCCCCCCGCCCCTGAGCTGCGAGGGGCGGGGCTAGCTTCCCCACAAAGTTGTTTTGTTTTTACTTTGTTTTGTTTCCCCAAAGGACAATCATCATACATCACACCAGAGGCCTTCGATTCATTTTCATCGTTTTTATGCTGCAGGGATTCTCTGATCACACTGTGTGGGGCCATGTAGAACTGTCCCAAAAATGATTCCTGGAAGAAGCAGAAAAACCCCTCCTAGAAATACATCTTCTCACTTGGCTGCCGCCCCAGAATCCCCGCCGGGAACCATCTTAAGCAAGCAGGAGGATGGATGGCCCAAGGTCTTCCCCCATCTCTGCCTTTCATGAATCTTGAAGTAGCTCCAAGGCTGATGACTGCCTTATACAAAGACGCTGCCTCCACGGAGGCCACTCGCCAGGTCCATTCACACTCACTTCAGAAAGAGGAATTTCACATTCCTGCTCCAGAGAGGGTGAGGATCAGACCCGCAGACCTGAAGAAGGCTGCTCTAAGTGCCAACACAAACAGCTTCTCCTCGGCTCCCATTGTGAGCCGCTTTCATCAACGCTCAGCATCCTTTGTGTTACAGAAACAGATTTCCACCCCAAAAGAAGCACATTAGAGTAGTCCCTACGGTTCCCAGGGTGCTGGGGCCAAACCAATTCATACGAAAACAAAAAAGTCTTGCTGTGGAGTAGGATATAGGGGTTAGGTACAGGCTCCAGGATCAAAACAGCTGTGTGCGATGCTGCTCCTCACTTGGTAGCTGTGTAAGAGTGAGGCCATTAACGTCTAATCCCGAGCCTCAGTTTCCTCCTTGCAAAACCAAGATGAAGACCATCATCTCTCACCTTGCTGTCGCTCTGATGGAAGCATAAAGTATGTCTTGTAGAACGCAGAGCTCTGTGCCGAGCATAAACTAAGTACTGAGTGAAGTTGTCCCTAATTTCTGTGGCTAACAACTGTAGACTGCTGAAGAGCTGTGTGTGTCAGCTCCCCTTTATCAGCACACAAGAGTACTACAGGCTGGTTTCTGTCTCCCACACCACAGTTCTTATTGAGACATGACTTGTTCTTCCAGAAACACAGAAAGTATGAAACAAAATTCTGCAGTCTTTGCTGGTTTTTTGTTTGTTTGTTTGTTTGCTTGCTTTTTGTTTTCTGTTTTGTCTTTTAAAAAGGAGTAAATATTTCAGGGCTGGAGAGGTGGTTCAGCAGTCAAAAGCACTGGCCGCTCTTCCAGAGGTCCCAGGGTTCAATTCCCAGCACCCACATGGCAACTGTTCCATAGGATCTGATACCTTCTTCTGGTTTTCAGGGACACCTGGCCCACACATGGTACACAGACAGACACAAAAGTAAAACTCTCATGCATATAAATAAAATCACAAAAATCCTTTCTTCAAAAGTATGCCCTCATCACTATGGCTCCTTTGTTGTCATTCCCTCCTGTGCATGCCGGGTTTCTCCATCCCTCATCCTTCCATCTTTAGTTTCCTTCCCCCACCTTCCATCTTGGGGAAGACACAGAGCTTACAGCCATCAGTAGACTCCTATTGCTTCCTATACTCAAAATGCTCATAATATTTCCACTGAGTATGCAAGGAATCCACTGTCTGGGCTAATCCTTGGCCATTTTTTTCTGCCTGCTATTGGACGCCAGTGGCAGACCCACCTTTTCTTCTGAGCATGCCTTAAATATTCCCACCTCCTTGCTTTCGCTCAGACTCCTTACCTACTACCCCATCCCATTAAAATCACTCACATATTTCCATCCAGAGTAAATACCAGCACATTCTTTGAAACTTTCTGGAGCGCCCACCTCTCTGAATGCTCGAACTCTCAAAGATACTGCCACCCTTTGTCACATATAAGGCCTGGTTTTAGTCTGTCTTTACAATCTGCCTACTAGGTGAGGCTGCTTCCCTAACACTTTAGAAAACCAACGAGTTGAAATCTCACTGTTCTTATCTGCTTCCTGCCATGCTTTCTATTCTGACACATGTAGGCAGGGACTATCTGCAGGCAGGTATTGTTGAAGTCAGGGGAAGCTGGGAAACTAGGATTCTCAAGGGGAAAAGGACCTTGACATTGTGTTGGATCTCAGACAAGAGGATGGAGAAGTCAGCACCCAAGGTTCCCATGGACGTGGAGCATCCATCACACTGCTCTGTGTAGGAAGAACTACAGACTCCTACTCACCATCCTTTCTAGTGCTGCCTGGTGCATCACACTGCACCGTGGGCCTTTCCCAAGGCTTCTAATAACAGACTCTCTGACTCTCTATATCTTACGTTCTTCACACCTCGCATAGTATCCATTCTGTAGTATTCATGGAACATCTACTGTTTGCATGCACTGCTTGGAGAAGATAAGGGCCTTTCCAGATAGAGTAAGCAGACATGGACCAAACAGCTCAGTGCATGTTCTGTATTCCAGTGGGAAGCTCTGAGAATGTATTGTACAGCCCTAACCTGGGCTGGCTTAGCTCCAGCGAACAGCCAATGGAGGAAGTGACATTTAAACTTCACTTGACCTAGGAAAAAAATGAAGTTATATCCATACTTCAAGCCTTACACTAAGATAAATTCCAGATGGTTCAAAGGCTTAAATTCAGAAAGTCAAACCATAAAAATACTAAAGGAATGTTCGTATCCTCTCAAAAATGCATTTGTTGAAATCCAAACCCACAAGGTGATATTATTATGAGGTGGGGCCTTGGAAGTGATGAATGGGATTAATACCCTTATAAAGGAGACCTAAGGAAACTTGTTTGTCCCTTCTTCATGGTGAAGGTATAGTAAGGAGGTCCTGTATATGAGTTAAAGCAGGCCCCCAGGACAGGGAGAATCATCTATGGCCCCTTGACCTTAGATTTGCCACTTTCTGGAGCTATTAACCAATAACTTTATTTATAAGATAATCTACTGGTGGTATTTTGTTATAGGAGCTGGAACAGACTGAGAAAGATATTAAAACATTGAAATAGACCACAAGATAATTGTCTTTATAGTCTTATGGTATAACATAGAATTCTAATATTACAAGATTTAGACAACATTAGACAGACTGAAGATGACAAATTGAGAATAGTTTTAATTTTTTCTCCATCAGTGTAGCCAACAATAATTACACAAATGAAAAGGCATGAAGGAAAATTTCAAACATAGACCAAGGATGAATTTCTCCAACATGTAAAGAGCTTCTACAAATCTGTATGACAAGGATCAAGAGAATACTGTGGGGATAAGTACAAAGATATTCAAGTAAGTCCATTTGCACTTGTACTTAGACCCAAAGAAGTTAGTGTTAAACTTAAATGTCATTGCCACTTGCCCTTGTGACAAACACAGAAGAAACATACACTCCCAGTCAAACAAATGCCAATGGGGCTTCAAGGATTTAGTCCCTGAGAGGGCAACTGGCAAAGTCCAGGAGAATTACAAGTGTATTGGCTCAGCAACTTCACATTCAAGAACTTAACCTACAGATCCATCCATTCATAGCACCAAATAGCACCTTCTTATGGTTATCAGTTATAATTATGGCAGACAAAGAAAGGATCTGACATGCCTGAAAGGCTTTTAAGAGACATCTGGTACAATTTAATAATATGCAAAAGGGAAAAGGAAAATTATTTTGTGTTCAAATGGGGAAGATAAAGATATTTACAAAGGGAAAAATGGCAAGGTTTATATCAATAAATATTATATCATTTTCATAAGTGACTAAGTGATATAATGACTATTGTCATATATATTTATTATAATTGTCTATCATATAAAATCATATCACTCTATTTCTGTGTCTTAGGATGCTATTTCTATGGGCAGACTTGGTCACATCACAGTGCCTGCCTCAAAGCTGATATTCAATTGCTATCTGATAAATGTTTATTATGTAATTATAAGAAACATAGATGAAGGAATACGCTGGATCTGGAACCACTCCTTTAAAAATAAATCAAATCTTTTCCTTCATAAATGCAGAAAGGCAGTAGCTAAATCCCATCTTAGGAGTTCTGGAAAAGTCTAAAATGCGTCCTCATATAAGACAAACAAACACTGAATGAATTCTTCCATGTGCTCCTATAAGATTTCCTTCTCTAAGCAGAGGATTAATTTCCTATCTGCACTGGCATTTGCCAGATGATGCTTTCAACATTTCTGCTAAAAAGTCAACTTCTCAGTGGCCTAGTGAGGAGCCTGGAGACTTTATTATAGACATTCAGCTTTCTAACAAGGGGAACAATGACACACTTCTCTTGTAAACACAATGCTCTCACCTGTTCTTCACGGCATAAAAACCTTTGTCATAGCCAAACCATAACAACTAAAATCACTGCCATTTACAAATGTCTGTCTGAGCCTGGACTGTGCTCCATGTTCAGTGAGAATCATGGCCCTGAGCCTCTGAGTGATAAGCACTAACACAGATGTCCTCATTTTACCCACAAGAGACTTAGACACGACCTACCTTGTCACATGTACTAACTGTACAATGATGACACTAACTTTTGGAATGTAGCCTATCTATGTTCCTACATTTACTGTTCTAACAATAGATAATCACTTGAAAAAAAACTGGACTAAGAGTGAAATAATATAACATAATGTTTGTTCTAGGACAGACACCCATGAAATCCAAGTGCCATGATGCTTTATCTGGTCAGGAATCCCTAAAGAGTCTCTACTTAGCATGCTTAGATGATGCAGGAGGGCCCACACTTAGCAGAGTGATAGGACACCTATCTGCCAATTACCCAGTGAGTGTTTCTCACTAAGGCCCATTCATTGCAGGTTATCAGGAGGTTCTCCAGCTGGCAATTACTATTGCCTGCTCATTCTCCCCACAGCCATTATCTGTTAGCAACACAGCATGCAGTCCTTGGAACCATCAAACTGACCAGTGGTTCAATAGCAGAGGGCTCTGAAGTTAAATTTAAAACTACTCTCTTACACCTCAGCTCACACATTTCAGTTCAGCCTGGAGAATATCCCAGTTGACCAGTGCCAAAGGCCAGGAGAGCCTGTCCCAGGAGGAATGTCCCCATCTGAGCAAGGTGCTGCTTGCCTTGTCAATGCCTTCTACCAAGGTCTTCCCAAGATCTGAAATGCAGATTTGCAAAGCAGTTCTCCATGAAATTCTGCCCCTCCTCACAACAAACTATCTACCATTGGGCCTTCACAGTAACAGACTGGGGCCTCATGCAGGTAGCTCATTGTTTCAAAGCTCTGTGGCTATCACTCTTTGCCCTCGCCTTGAAAAGAACTGTCTTAAAACAAAAGCACTGGTGTATACAGCTCTTTAGTCACTAAAAGGAGCAACTCTTCTGCTAACCGGGTTGCTAGCTCAAAAAAATCCCAGGAAAGTAACAAAAGAAAGCACAGGACCATGCCATTCTTCGGCTGAAAAGAATAAAAATAATAATAATAATAAAAGCACAGGCTGTTCAAGGGAAGCTCAGTTTCATTTCTAAGCCTCCTCTATAGTTTCTAAAATTCAAGTTTTACTATGAAAACAATTCTCTAGGATGCACTGCATGTCCAGGGGCTGGGAAATAGAGAAAACACAATGTTTTCTACCTTTAGTTAAAATGGTTGCCCCCCAGTGCAAAGCTCACTGGGTTCTGGTTCCCCACCCTCCCTATCCGGCTTAATTAGTTTAACTTATAGTCCATCTCATCTATGGAATGTTAGAAAATAGTAAAACCAACAGTCTCCCCCAAAGAACACTTCCAAAACCTTTGTCAGATGTAAAACGGACAAGGTATTTTCTCCAGAGGCAGATGCACAACGTCCCCTCGCTTTTAAACTGACTCCCAATACCACTGGCTTCCCAGAGGCTCTGATAGGACCCCGGATGGGCATTCCAAGCCTTTCACTCAACTTGGAAGAACTGTCCAGTTACTACGTGTTCAGGTTTCCCTACAACTTCAGCCAGCACTGTGGGTAATGAAGTGATAGAATTCACATTTCATAAGGGAGACTGTATAAAGGAAATATGATATTATTTTTTCTAGAAAGTGATTTATAATAATACCAAGAAACCAATTTTTAAAATTCCTTCCCCATCTCAACATTTATAGGAAAGGCTAACGTCTTGAGAGATTTACTATTGGCTGATATTTACCCATATGGTGGCACCAACCAAATGCTGAGGGTTGGGGCGGGGGAGGTGGGGGAGACTTGGGAGACAATTTTGGAATGCGACAATAACGAAAAGCTCTGCTAATTTGGTATCTCTTATGGTGGGTGGGACCTGGGAAGGGAATCCCGGAACTACCTCTTACCATTGCTGTTGTCTGCACCTTGAAAATGACTTTACTCACTCCCAGAAACAAAAGAACAGCAGAACATCTCAACTACAATGTCAGTTGTGTTCCTGCCATTCTCACTGTGTTCAATAGTACAGGAAGAATGCCAGGATAGCAGCACCAGCAAAAGCTAAAACACGAAAATGCTTAGAGCCAAAGTCCTAAGTCCATAAATCAGAGCTTGTTCAGTGAACATTCACCATGGCAAGTCCCACTGTGGCCAGACGGGGACGGTACAAGCACCCACCCCTGGCTACACCTCAAAGGTTCAAAATCATTTCTAAATATAGATCCTATTTTATGTCTGCAGAGACTGTAAA